>NW_006780322.1:1388307-1479592 GCF_000442215.2 Lipotes vexillifer
TAGGGAAAATATTATAAAACTTCGCTGAAGGAAAAAAAAGAAGAATAAATGGAGAGACAAACCATGTTCCTGGATTGGAAGATCTAGGAATTTTGTCAATATTTTTGTCAGTACTTTCTCCTTGAAACTAATCAGGAGATAGTTTTAGTGGAATATTAAGCAAAGACCCTGTGGAATTTTTTTATGAAACTTGATAGACTGATTCTCAACCTTATCCTGAAGGTAAAATGTGTGAGAATAGCCAAAAAATTTGGAATAATAGCTTATCATATTTGAATTCTTACTATGTGTTAGGTACTGATTTAAGTACTTTACATATCTTTCCTTTTTTTTTTTTTTTTTTTTTTTTTTTTTTTTTGCGGTATGCGGGCCTCTCACTGTTGTGGCCTCTCCCGTTGCAGAGCACAGGCTCCGGACGCGCAGGCTCAGCGGCCATGGCTCACTGGCCCAGCCGCTCTGCGGCATGTGGGATCCTCCCAGACCGGGGCACGGACCCGTGTCCCCTGCATCGGCAGGCGGACTCTCAACCACTGCGCCACCAGGGAAGCCCTATCTTTCCTTTTTTAATCCTACTAGTAATAAAATGTAGGAACTATTAGTATCACCATTTTTCAGATCATATCTACTAGAAAAGTACAGATTGAGTAGAGATTGAGTAATTTGCCCAAGGTCACCCAACTAGTAAATGACAGAGCTGAGATTTCAATAGTCTGATTCTAGCCCCTGTTCAACCACTACACTACTGCTTGTATACTAAGGGAATAGTTTCACCACTTGATATCAAAACGTCATATAAAGCTATAAATTAAAAATTATGATTTTGTGCAAGAATAAAGTTAGCACAATAGAATAAAATAGGTCCATGGGAATTTAACTTATTTATGATAAAGGGGCAATTTAAAATCAATAAGAAAAATGTTGGTAAATGGTCCTAAGACAACTCACTATCTCTTTGGGGAAAACCTTAAGTTAAATCCCTGCTTCATACCATTCCCCAAAATAAATCCCAAATGTATTAAAGACCTAAACATAAAAGGTATTTAAGAAAATTGGGAGAATATTTTTATATGCTCAAGGTGGGAAAAGACTTTCTAACTAAAATACAAAATCTAAAGCCATAAAAAAAAAGATTGACAAGATTTAAGACTAATATGGCAGAAGACAGTGTAAACAAAGTTCAGTCACAATCTGAGAGAATAATGGCAATATCTATAATGAAACAATGATTAATATCCAGAATATATTTAAAACTCTGTGGACTCAATTAGAAAAAAATGCTAACAACCTAGTAAAAATGATCAAAGGATAATCAACAGGCAGTACTTAAAATAGGAACTAAAAGTCCCCCCACCCCAAATGAAGATACTTACCTTCGTTATTAATGGAAACTAAATAATAATGAAGTATCATTTTTTGATTATCAGATTAGAAAAGAAGTTTTAATTTATAATATCTAGCATTTCAGAAAGGAGTGAAGAAACTGATACTATTTGAAGCTGTAAATTAGGGTATAAATTGGTGCAGCATGTTTGAGAACAGTTTTGGAAGTAACTAGCAGTATTTTATTTCATCTTATTTATTTTTTTAAACACTTTTCAATCTCCCTTTTTTTTAAAATTTTATTTAATTAGCTTATGTTTTTTGGCTACATCGGGTCTTAGTTGCAGCCCTCGGGATCTTCGTTAAGGCCCGCGGGATCTTTCGTTGTGGCCGGCGGGCTTCTCTCTAGCTGTGGTGTGCAGGTTTTCCCCTCTCTAGTTGTGGCGGACAGGCTCCAGAGCGTGTGGGCTCTGTAGTTTGCAGCACGCAGGCTCTCTGGTTGAGGTGCGCGAGTTCAAAAGTTGTGGTGCGCGGGCTTAGTAGCCCCGCGGCATGTGGGATCTTAGTTCCCTGACCAGGGATGGAACCTGTATCCCCTGCGTTGCAAGGTGGATTCTTTACCGCTGGACCACCAAGTCCCAACTATCAGTGTTTTAAATTACACCTTCCATTTGGCCTCTAGTAATTTTACCTCTAAGAATCTATTCTAAAGAGATACTGTCATGTATCAAGAATATAAGTATAAATTATTCATTAAGGTACTCTGTGTAAGAGTGAGAAATTAGAACAAATATCCATTAGTAGGAGAATGGTTAAATTATGAGCCATTTCTAATTGGGTTATTATATATCCCTTGAAAAAGCTGAGGCAGTCATATATATACTGGCATGAAAAGATCTCCAAGACATAACCAAGTTTAAAAACATAAGTCACCAAACAATACTTAGAGTAAAATCCCATCTACACGTAAAAATCTGTTTATATTATGCATATTTATATTTATTAACAGTTAAATTATCCTTTCATCTTGAGGAAGGGAGAAAAGGGAGAATTTCAACTTTTACTTGTTATCCTTCTTTAAACTTTGGAGAATTTGTTCACATATTCCTTGCATACTTTTTCAAAATGCAATTAAGTATAGAGGATAAATTTAGAGGTGGAAAATTTCTGTAGAATAATTTTGTTCATCTCTTTTCTTTCTTTTTTCTGCAGGTGTATTCTCTGTAGAATAGTACGAAAAGAGCAGTCTTTCACATGACTGCAAACCGTGTTCCTCAGGGAATTTAGTTCACAAGTAGAAACTTAGGAAAAAACTTAGGAAAAATAAACATTCTGTTTATCCTGCCTTTTCTTTTGCCTAATTTCATCCCATTACACCTAGTTAAAGTCTCTTAAGATGTTTTACTCTTCTCTTCCTCCTTGACAGTCACGTTTTAAATACCTGGAGAATCGTCATACGATCATGTCATTTCTGTTTCCATTTTAAAAGCATTACTGTACACATATCTTTTTTTTTTAATTTTTAATTTTACTTATTTATTTTCTATACAGCAGGTTCTTATTAGTTATCTATTTTATACATATTAGCGTATACGTGTCAATCCCAATCTCCCAATTCGTCCCACCCCCACCCTCCCTGCCACCTTCCCCCCTTGGTGGCCATACGTTTGTTCTCTACATCTGTGTCTCTATCTCTGCCTTGCAAATCAGTTCATCTGTACCATTTTTCTAGATTCCACATATATGCATTAATATACGATATTTGTTTCTCTCCTTCTGACTTACTTCACTCTGTATGACAGTCTCTAGGTCCATCCACGTCTCTACAAATGACCCAATTTCGTTCCTTTTTATGGCTGAGTAATATTCCATTGTATATATGTACCACATCTTCTTTATCTGTTCATCTGCCGATGGGCATTTAGGTTGCTTCCATGACCTGGCTATTGTAAATAGTGCTTCAGTGAACATTGGGGTGCATGTGTCTTTTTGAATTACGTCTTTTTCTGGGTATATGCCCAGTAGTGGGATTGCTGGGTCATATGATAATTCTATTTTTGGTTTTTTAAGGAACCTCCATACTGTTCTCCATAGTGGCTGTATCAATTTATATTCCTACCAACAGTGCAAGAGGGTTCCTTTTCTCCACACCGTCTCCAGCATTTGTTGTTTGTAGATTTTTTGTTGATGCCCATTCTAACCAGTTGTGGGGTGATACCTCATTGTAGTTTTGATTTGCATTTCTCTAAGAATTAGTGATGGTGAGCAGCTTTTCATGTGCTTCCTGGCCATCTGTATGTCTTCTTTGGAGAAATGTCTATTTAGGTCTTCTGCCCATTTTTTGGTTGGGTTGTTTGTTTTTTTAATATTGAGCTGCGTGAGCTGTTTATATATTTTGGAGATTAATCCTTTGTCCACTGATTCATTTGCAAATATCTTCTCCCATTCTGAGGGTTGTCTTTTCGTCTTGTTTGTAGTTTCCTTTGCTGTGCAAAAGCTTTTAAGTTTCATTAGGTCCCATTTGTTTATTTTTGTTTTTATTTCCATTACTCTAGGAGGTGGATCAAAAAAGATCTTGCTGTGATTTATGTCAAAGATTGTTCTTCCTCTGTTTTCCTCTAAGAGTTTTATAGTGTCCGGTCTTACACTTAGGTCTCGAATCCATTTTTTTTTTTTTTTTTGCGATATGTGGGCCTCTCACTGTCGTGGCCTTTCCCGTTGCCGGACACGCAAGCTCAGCGGCCATGGCTCACGGGCCCAGCCGCTCCGCGGCATGTGGGATCCTCCCGGACCGGGGCATGAACCCATATCCCCTGCATCGGCAGGCGGACTCTCAACCACTGCGCCACCAGGGAGGCCTTTGAATCCATTTTGAGTTTCTTTTTGTGTATGGTGTTAGGGAGTGTTCTAATTTCATTCTTTTACATGAAAGCTGTCCAGTTTTCCCAGCACCACTTATTGAAGAGACTGTCTTTTCTCCATTGTATATCCTTGCCTCCTCTGTCATAGATTAGTTGACCATAGGTGCATGGGTTTATCTCTGGGCTTTCTATCCTGTTCCATTGATCTATATTTCTGTTTATGTGCCAGTACCATATTGTCTTGATTACTGTAGCTTTGTAGTATAGTGTACACATATCTTTTATCATGAAATACCTAGAACACTTTTTGGGAACAGACAAAATAGGTAAATAACCATAATAAATCATGATCTCTTCATCTATCTGCTCTACTCTCATCTACTATTTAAAGGGGCCCTCAATAAACACTGAATGAATCATCTTTAAATATTTAGGGGACTCTCTTGAACTCCCCTTCTTCCCTGTCCATGTGTGCTATAACGAGAACAGTGGTATTGTTATTAGGAAGGTCGAGGAAATTTGACCTTATTGTTTTGGCAACTCAGAAAGCTTTTCCACTGGAAAAATCTGAAAGACACATGTTTCTTCTCCCCCAAGCATATCAAGGTATCATTTCAGCTAGCTCAAGCTATATTACATTAGAAACTTCCTGTTTTATATTAGAAACTGCCAGAATGAATATAATCTTATATTCAGCACTTCAGTAGTACATACTCATTTATTCTGAAGGAAACATATTTTATTTAATATATTTTTATTTAATATCATGTAAAATTGAGACATACATGTTCAGGATTCTGTTATGATCCTCTTTCTGTGTACCCTTGGACAAACCCGTAACTACTCTAATCCTTCAGTTCTTCATCTTTAAGAGGATATCTTTGTATTTATTTTACAGAGAAATTATGAAGCATAATTCTTACTACAAAGACTCCTTTATAAAGATTTAACTTCTACCTTCTCCTTTATACAATATCTTTCGCTATATTCTAGAAAAAATACATACTGTAAGCCTGCTTTTCTCTTCTTAATTTGTTATATATTCAGGCATCTAATCTTTTAAAATAAATATACTAGAAGTGACTTCACAATGTCATCTGCTCTAATAATTGGGTAAGCAGATGCTTCAAGAACCCAGGACAGTCATCTTTTCTCTTTTTGAAAAACCTGGGAAGATGAAAACTTCACATCTTTCCTTTTTCAGTCATTTAGCATGAGACCCCTGAGATTGAGGAAGCAGTTCTTTAAGCCCTGTCCCAGTTCTTACTGTTTTAATAAACACTTACTGTGGTGCTCCTTGACCATAGAGAACAGCTCAGTATCTACTCATATGAACACTCCTTAGACTTAATGGACAATTTTAACTTACCCCTTAATCATTTCTGTTAGTTATCTTCTGCTGCATAACAAATTACTCCAAACTTAGTGACATGAAATAACATTTTTGTCTTACAGTTTCTGGGGGTCAGGAATGAGTGTGGCTTATCTGGGTTCTCTGGCTCAGGATCTCCCACAAAGCTGCAGTCATTTCAAAGCTCTGTTGGGAAAGATTTACTTCCTTGCTTACTTAGTAGTTGGTTATTGGAGGATATCCATTTCCTTATAGGTTGTTGGACTGAGACCTCAGTTCCTCAAGAGCTATTGGCCACAGACCTTCTTTAGTTCCTTACCACATGATTCTCTCCCTAGAGCATCTCACAACATGGCAACTTGCTTCATCAGAGCAAGCAAGTGAATGGGTAAGAGAGTATGATAGCAAGACGGAAGTCAGTCTTTTGGAACCTAATCACAGAATTCCCTCACTTTTCCCATATTCTACTTTTTTATTCTAGTCTGGGTTTAAGGAAATACTAATAACCTACCTGCTGACATGACCAGACACATGACAGCAAATATCCAGTTGTTTCTTTTCAAAAACAAAAAATTTCACCTCTAGTTGTAGAGATTTAAGAACTATACCAATCTGAAGTCAGCCGAATTCACACCTAGGGCCAGGATTCAAACTAGGGGTTGATTCAGCAAATCACCTGGCAGAACCTTGAAACCAAATGTTCCTCATGTCTTCCTCTTTCCTCTAGACCTAAAAGGTTGGATAAAAGATAAACTGAGGCACACGTGTCTGAAAAGTAATACAGAAACTCATGTAGATGATGAAACATCTTCACTTTCAAACTAGATCAATATACGTTGAAAGCTAGGCTTATTTCTCTCCTACAGAAAGTTATCACCTGTAATGACCACCTGTAATGAACCAGGCAGTAACCAGGCAGTCACCATTGGAGCACTGTTACCATTGGAACACTGTGACCATTGGAAGATGTACATATGAAACAAGAAAGCAAATCAGATCAGTTTTGGTAAGGAAGGGGGCTTCTTGAGGAATAAAGCAAGGGAATCTCTCTCTCAGTCATCCTGAAGTTTACCTATCTTAGAAAATTAGGGTGGCAGTTTATTAGGTGGGAGGGAATGGTTTTCACTGTCTTTGAGAAAGGAGATTCTACAGTCTCATGGTAACTTTATTCCAGTATTTTCTTTTTTTTTTTTTTTTTTTTTTTTTTGCGGTACGCGGGCCTCTCACTGTTGTGGCCTCTCCTGTTGCAGAGCACAGGCTCTGGACGCACAGGCTCAGCGGCCATGGCTCATGGGCCCAGCCGCTCCGCAGCATGTGGGATCTTCCCGGACCGGGGCACGAACCCGTATCTCCTGCATCAGCAGGCGGACTCTCAACCACTACGCCACCAGGGAAGCCCAGTAGTACTTTTATAGATTGTCCCTGTCTTTGCCTTATCTACATGTGAATGGTGACTTGCTTCCAGCTTTCCCCAGCTAGGCTACAGAGTTCTACTTCACTTGATCAGATTTTCACATTGATGTGGCATCAACATAAATCATGTTTCCCCCAAGATTGGCTAGTGAGTGGAAGACAGCCAAGGCACACCACAGTGAAGACATCAGTTAGTAAAATTACATCCAAAACCTGAAAGCGGCTGTCACTGAAGTTTTTGTTTATGAAAATTGGAAAAGCTCTCCCCTCTCAGCCACTGACATCCCTGATTTATTGTTTCTTCCCTGAAAATTATCCAAAGATGTTTTCAGACATTAGCTGGTGAAAGCCAAATTTACTGAAGGTGGAGGAAAATGTAAAGAACCATTAAATTTGTGAATTTCTCAGTTAGACATGGCAACCTTTTAATAGCTAGAGTTGACCAGATTCTTTTTGTGCATGTAAAAAAAGAAAATCATTTGAGGA
Source organism: Lipotes vexillifer (assembly GCF_000442215.2). Taxonomy (NCBI): domain Eukaryota; kingdom Metazoa; phylum Chordata; class Mammalia; order Artiodactyla; family Lipotidae; genus Lipotes; species Lipotes vexillifer. Next base: position 1,395,739 of record NW_006780322.1, read on the forward strand.
GCTATAATATGACCCCTAGTGCTAGAAGGGACAGATATCTAATGCTGTGGTGCAAAGAATTCTGGCCCAATAATCAGGACACTTGAGTGTTTACCCTGACTCTGCCACTAACTAAAACTGTATCTTTAGTTGATTGCTTAACTGCTCTGGGTCTTGATTTCCTTATCTGTAAAATTTGGGGGTAGACATTAGATCCAAATCTACTTATATGATGTGTTGTTTGAAATTTTTAATTTTGAATATTAAAAACCGATTTTTTAAAATTTCAAATTGTGTTTCTAAATAAAATAAGAAAAGCTGTTTCATGCTAGTAAGTGCAAGTATTCCTCAAAAATAAATGTCACCATGATAACCTTAAATCCTAATAAATAGAGTCAAATTGAATTAAACATTCAATTAAACATTTCCTCTTTTTAAATATCAGTTTTTAAAAGACTAAGAATATTTTTAGGTACATTATAAGGAGTTTGATCAATGAATGCAACTACAAGTTTAAGATCATATTTCAGACTTACTTGCAAAATTATAATCATTTTTATAGTCTATATATTTTTATTTTTTCAGTATTTCTCATGTTTTCTGCCTTTAACAAATCTATTATGGGCAAAAATTAAGCAATATATGAGTGTATTAGTCAGACTTCTCTAGAGGAACAGAACCAGTGAGGTGTATGTGTATGTATGTGTATATACTTATTTACTTACTTATTATAATGAATTAGCTCATGTGATTATGGAAGCTGGCAAGTGTCCCAAGATCTACAGTCAGCAAGCTGGAGACACAGGTATAGTTCCATAAAGATGCTGACAGGCTTGAGACCCAAAAAGCTGATGTTTTCATTTCAGTCCAAAGGCCAGAAAAGACTGATGTCCCAGCTCAAGGCAGGTAGACAGGAGTCTCCTCTTATTTGCAGGAGGGTCAGCCTTTTTTGTTCTATTCAGTTCCTCATCTGACTGGATGGGGCCCACTCACATTAGGGAGAGCAATCTGCCTTACTAAGTCTGTCGATTAAATGTTGATATTTATCCAGAAATACTCCCACAGACAAACCCAGAGTAATGTTTGACCATATGTCTGATGCAGTCAAGTTGACACATAAAATTAACCATCACAATGAGTAAAAATGAAGACATTTTCAAATTTTATGATGGTAAAAATACACACACACACACTCAGATATCACAGAACCTAGCTGCGTTCAGCTGAGGGGAAAACCAGCCAAGTGACTGGATCATGAACACAGTCTTCTGAATTCCTTCGGCTGCTACACTGCACACCCACTTAGAGGATCTCAAGCAATACAGATTTAAAGGAAGAAAGTTTACAGAAGAACTTATTTACAAAACAGAAATAGAGTTACAGATGTAGAAAACAAACTTATGGTTACCAGAGGGGAGAGCAGGGTGGTAGGGAAGGGATAAACTGGGAGACTGGGATTGACAAATACACACTACTATATCTAAAATAGATAACTAATAAGAACCTGCTGTATAGCACAGGGAACTCTTCTCAATACTCTATAATGACCTATATGGGAAAAGAATCTAAAAAAGAGTGGATATATGTATGTGTATAACTGATACACTTTGCTGTACAGCAGAAACTAACACAACATTGTAAATCAACTATACTCCCATAAAAATTTTTTAAAAAGACAAACAATTCACATCTACTTCTTAATAAATTCTACCTGTGAAGAAAAAAAATAAAGGAGGAAAGTTTTATTCCTTTCATTGACATTTTAAAGGTTATTGTAGAACACAAAAAGCTATAAATCATAATTGTGCAACTTGATGTGTTTTTGTAAAGTGAATGAGCCCATGAAACCCAGATAAAAAAAATAAAACATTACTAACATACCCTGAAGTTCCCATTATACCTACTCCCAGTCCCTAATACGTCCCATCCGATGTAATCACTCTGCTTATTTCTATCAGCATTGAATAGTCTGACCTGTTTATGAGATTCATCTAAACTGTTGCATGAAGCAATAGTTTATTCTTTCTCATTGCTGTAAAGCATTCCATTATACAAATATGCCACAATTTATTCATTCCTGTTTGATTGTTGATGGACATTAGGGATATTTCTTGGTTGGGGTTTTTACGAAGAGCGCTGCCTTGAATAGTCTTGTAGATGCATTTTGATGTGCCCATTTCTGTTAGAAATATACCTAGGGTTGGAATTGCAGGTCATATGTTATGATATATATGTCAGCTTTAGTAGATACCACTAGTTTTTCAAAGTGATTGTAATCACTTTACACTAAGAGTGATGATAGTTCAACTTGCTCCCACACCTTCAACAACACATGGTATTGTATTCTTTCTAATTTTAGCCATTCTGGTGGGTGTGTACTGCTATTTCATTGTGAGTTTATTTTGTATAATATTATAATATATTGTATAACATGATAATTTGTATTGTTTCCCTAATACTAATGATATCGAGCAACCTCTTCATGTGTTAATTAGCCATTTTGATATCTTCTTTTGTGGAGTGCTAGTTCAACTATTTTGCCCAATTTTCTGTTGGATTTCCTTTCTTATAATGGCCTTTTGGGGTTTTGATATCAAGGTTATGCCAATCTAAAAATAGTTGGGAGGTTTTCCCTCACTTTCTTTCCTAAGAAGAATTTGTGTAAGATTAGTATTATTTATTTTTTTCCTTCAGTGTTATAAAGATTTCACCAGTGAAATCATATGGACCAGGAAATTTCTTTCTGAGAAACTTACTATAGACTCAACATCTTTAATACACAAATGACTAGTCAGATCTTCTATTTATTCTTATGTCACTTTTGGAAAGTTGTGTTTTTCTAGGAATGTATTTCATCTAAATTTCCTAATATATTGGCATAAGGTTGTTCATAATATTCTCTCATTATATTTTTAATGTCTGTAGGATCTCTAGTTATATGCCCCTTTTCATTCTGAGTACTGGTAATTTGTGCCTTCTCTCTATTCTTCTTGATAATTGTTGATGCAGAGTTTTGTCATTTTTAATAGTCTTTCAAAGAGCCATTTTTGACTTTATTGATTCCACTTTTCATATGTATTCTACTTCTCTTATTCTGCTATGAGCAGTACAAGCAGCAGCAGTTTGCTATTCTTTAACTTCTTGAGATGCATATTTAGATCTATCTTCTTTCTTTTTCAGTTTTTCTTCTTTTTTAAGGTATTCATTTAGGGCAATAAAGTTCCCTTGAGACACCTTTGTCCTAGAGATCTTGGTACATAATATTTTCATTAACATTAGGCTAAAATATTTTCTAATTTCCACTTTTATTGCTTCTTTGCCACATGAGTTATTTAGTAGGGCATTATTTTCCATTTTTAGATTTCCTAGCTGTCTTTTTGGTGTTGATTTCTACCTTGATTCTACTGTGGTCAGAGAACATAATAGAATGACTTCTAGTCCTATGAACTTTGTTGAGACCTGACATTTGGTTCAGTGTTTGATCAATGTTGGTAAATATTCTATGTGCCCTTTAAAAATGTGTGTGTGTTTACAGTTACTGGCTGCAGTGTTCTATAAACATCAATTAGATCAAATTTGTTCATCATAATGGGTAAATCTTCTATATTTCTACTGATTTTTTTATTTTATTCTAATTGTTCTGTCAGTTCTTGAGAGTTTTGTGCACCTCTCCAATTATTATTGTAGATTTATTTCTTTTAGTCCTTTCCATTTTTCCTTCAAGTATATTGAAGCATATATTACTGGGGACATATAAATTTAAGATTATTGCATCTTCTTGTTAGATTGACTTTTAACATTGTAATATGTCCCCCTGTATCTCTAATAATGCTCTTTGCCTTAAAGTCTACTTTGTCTGATATTAACATAGGCACATCAGCTTTCTTTTTGGCTAGTATTTGCATGGTACCTATTTTTTCATCAGTTTACTTTCAACTTTCCGAGATTATGTTTAAGGTGTGCTTTAATAAGTGGCATGTAGAATGTTCTAACAAATTTTGCTTTTTAATTGGAGTATTTTGTTAATTTGCATTTCAATTAATTAGTGATATATTGGGATTTATACATAGCATTTTACTTCTTGTTTTCTCTTTTTGCCCTCTCTTGGTTTTTTTTTTTCATCTTTTCCTTCTTTCTTGCCTTTTAAAACTTAATTATATTTTATTATTCTACTTTTTTTCTCTATTAGCTTGTTTGTTATAGTCTCTAAGTGGTTCCTCTAAACACTACAACAGATACCTTTGACTTATTAAGAGTCTGATATAACTTAAACCCCACAAAAATGCTAGAACTTAAAACAACTTTAATTTACTCCATTCCTACTTTTTTATTTTTGCTATCATTTTAACTTCGCAAATATTTTAAATCCAAAGGAACATTAGTATTATTACTGATAACATTTGCTTATATGTATCTACATATTTAACCTTTTGTTTCTTTGCACATTCTTTTTAATATATCTTTTAGTGTAGGTCTGCTGATAATAAATTATCTCAGCTTTCGTTTGTCTTGAAATGTTTTTTTGGGGGGAGGGGTTTGCCTTCATTACTCAAGAATATTTTTAATGGGTAATGAATTTTAAGTTGCCAGTTATTTTCTTTTAACACGTCAATGTGCAGTTCCATTGTTTGCTGATTTCCATCATGTTTCTTGATGGAGCCAAGTGTAAGTCTTGTAGCTACTCCTTTGAAGGTTTGTCTTTGGTTTTGGCAATTTTACTCTAACATGCATTTGTGTTTTTCCTCTATGGAGTTTAAAATGCCTCTTGAATCTGTAACTAGGTGTCTTTTATAAGTTTATAAATTTTGCAGCTATTATCTCTTCAAATTTACCTTCCCCCATTCTCTAGCTCCTGCTTTTTGGGACTCCAGAGACTCATATTTTGGCTCTTTTCACTATGTCCCATATGTTCTATCTTTTTGCTTCAATCTATGAATTTGCTTCAATCTAGATATTTTGTACTCACTACTATTCCAATTTATTAATCTTCTCTTCATCTATGTACAGTCTGTTCTTCAATCCACTACTATATTCTTAATTTTAGTTATTTTTCAATGCTAGAATTTCTTCTTTTTTAAATATTTCAATTGTATGGTGAAATTCTGCATTTTCTCCTCTATTTTATTGTACATGTTAGTCACAGTTATTTTAAAGCCCATTTCTGATTTTGTTCACCTGTAGGACTGTTTCTATTGTCTAGTTTTCTCTTACTCCTGTTTTTGGCATATCTAAATTTTTATTGAATCCCAGTCATTGTGAATGAAAAAATGTTAATGGTTCTGGATGATGATATTCTACTCCAGAGATTCATCTTGTCTTTTGGCAGGTATCTAGAGTGTGGGGGACATCACCGTGATCCATTCACAAACTTTGCAGACTTGTGTCTGGAATGCAGTTTTTATGAGGTTCAGCCTACACTTTGTTCATATCTACCATTATAGGTATTGCTCTTTGTGTCCCAACTGAGAGCCTAGGACATTTTAGTCAGGCCTCTCCTAGGTGGGACCTAAACTCTAATTTTTATTTCCCCAGCACCAAGAGTCTATAGAAAACTCTTTTCTATTTCTCAGCCATTATCTGTTTGGCTTCTCAGCCCCCTGCCTTCTATAGCTTAGCATCAGCACGTGCCAGTGGGTTCACTTTTCTGTCCCTCGCTTCCCTCTGCAATCTTGATTACTTAAATTCTTTCTCCCTTGGTAGCACCAGACTTCAGTTTTCATCTTTCCAGCCCTGTGAATTTGCCGGAAGTTCTCTTGGCTTCTCTGCCTTTCTCCCAACACCAAGAACCTGGTATACAGCATTTTGGATTCATCTCAAAGAACTTTTTCTTCCAAATCTTGTCGTCTGGATGCCTCAGCAGTTAGCTGATGCTTTTTTTTTTTTTTAATTTAGCTTCTGGCTTTTCTAATTGTTTTTGGCAGAAGTGTTGGTCTGCTTCAAGTTACTTCATTATACTCAAAAACCTGTTTATTGATTTAAAATAGAAATTCTTAGTGATGCCATTACCACCTTGAACACTTTGAAGCCTCAGGGGTTCCCAGCCATGTCTCTGACTAAATGACCTCTGAGGTATATTTAATTTTAACTTCCAATGATTCTTTCATGTAAACGTCATGGACTTTAATGGTGTATGGGAAATGGTCATTTCTTTTTGTTTAATTCTAACATCTGTTTTATCTTGGGGTACTTTATTAGAAAAAGGGTTATGAGCACAAGAAATGTGAATAGAAAGAAAAAATAGTGAGTTTCCATGGTTGAAACATATTTGAATTAATTTGTGAACCAGTCATAGGCAATGAAGGCTCCCCAAAAAAGATTATGGGATGTAATAGGGAAATAAAAGTACAAAAAGGAATGTCAGGATATGTTCTTTGATTCTATCTCATAAAAAATTGCTGTGTTCTCATGCCATTTTTTTAAAGTACAGAAAGGAGAAAATAGCAAAATTGAACTAGAATGACAAGATGAAATTTAATGATGACCAGAGGTTGTAATGACTAGGACCCTGTGCAGATTAAGTACTTGATACATGCTTGCTATGAGACAAATGAAAAATGTACGTTTAGGAAGCATTGCTTGGTTCAGTAAAGCAGGATTTTGTTATTGTTGTTGATAATGATGTTGTTCCCCAGTCATGTTTCTCGATGACTTAGTACCTTTAGGAAAATTATCTATTTCGCTAGTTCACTAATGTTGATCCAGAGGGAAAGGGTAAGTTTAGCTTAGCTAAAGTTCCTTTGTCATCAGAACTTTAAGAGGAATAAAAAATGGCTTCCAGGGCTTCCCTGATGGCGCAGTGGTTGAGAGTCCGCCTGACGATGCAGGGAACATGGCTTCGTGCCCCGCTCCGGGAAGATCCCACATGCCGCGGAGTGGCTGGGCCCGTGCGCCATGGCTGCTGAGGCTGCGCGTCCAGAGCCTGTGCTCCGCAACGGGAGAGACCACAACAGTGAGAGGCCCGCGTACCGCAAAAAAAAAAAAAAAAAAAATGGCTTCCAGCTCAGAATTATATTTTATCATATACAAAAAGCAATTCTTTAGCATTTGAACCCTAATATAATTTTTGTGTGGATCAAGGTCCAGATTTTCTAAGCCACCAGGTCCCTTACCCTAGCCGTCTTGACTCTGATCTAAAGGACTGGGTCAGATTATCCCTGAGGGGAATCTAAAAATGTGACTCTGTGACTCCAGAAAGTTTGGCAGAGGAATAATTAACTAAAGGAACAGATCTTAACACTGGTAATAGGCCTATGACTTCTTCACTTCTGAGAATATCTAGACTCTGTTCTACTTCCAGGTCGGTCCTGATTCAGGTATAAAAGAAGAAAAGAGAAGGGATTTCCCTGGCAGTCCAGTGGTTAAGACTCTGTGCTTCCACTGCAGGGGGCACAGGTTCGATCCCTGGTGGGGATGGGAAAGGTGTGGGGATTGAAATGAAAGTCCTTTTCATATCGTGGAGCAACTATTAGTGTGATTTCCCGGCAAAGTAAATGTGGCTCTGCTTCTGCCTTTAATCTTAGTAATTGAACTGAATCCAGTTCAATTTGATATATCCTGAGGCTTACTTTGGAACAAACCCAGAGCTCTGGGTCCCTCCCACCCCCATCGCACAACTTTAATCCCCTAAAGCTAAACTTGTACCCCTGAGCCCCTTGGGTATTAAAATACAAATTGCCTGGATGTTCACCTTATGGCAGTTGATTTACAAAGTCGCAATACATTTCCTTCGTATCTCTCTTTTTACTCTTGATGTACTTCGGATCCTGCACAGGATCCTGAATCAGTTATATACCAGGAACAGTGCTTGATATTGTCATAAACATTATCTTTTATATCTTGAAAATAATCTTGTGAGGTAGCAAATATTATTCTACTTACAGAGGTGAGAAAACAAATACTCAAGGTGTTCTCAAGCAGTGTCTTACTGCTATGAAGTAGCAATCTTAAATTCGGGCTCCAGTGTTCTAACGTCAAGTTCAGTGCTCTTTTTAGAAACACAAAGGGTATCAGTAAATACTTGGTTGATTGTTGACTGAGAAGGAACAATTTTCCTAAAATAAAAGGCAGACTTCAAATGACTTCCTTGCTTCAGTTTAATACTCATTACCTCCTTTTGAATGCCAGCCAAGGGAAATGATTAGTTTGATTATTGCCATTTATAAATGGGAAAGTTGAGACCAAATAAGCTTTATTGAAGTCCTCAACTTTCAGTTGTCATTCTACATTTCTCAGTAAAGAAAGCTGAGATGTGTGGCGGTTGTCACCTTGTTTGAAGGTGGGATGCAGTGTTTCAGTGATGAAGAGAGTCTGATATGATGACTAGGATTTCTGGGTGAATACAGAGTGAGGGAGGGGGGAGATATCATTTCTGCCCCCTTAAAACATGTTCTGCACCGAAAATAATTTTTTCCAATCTGAGGCATTGTAGTGCAACATTTATTAAACATTTAGGATGAGCTAGGTATTGTGGGGGGTATAATATAAACAAGCCAAAGCTCTGGTCTTCAAGAGATAGTCATTTAATGGAAAAAAAAAAAGTTCTGACACGATCATTCATATAGTTCTGAGTTAATTAAGTTTGAAGAAATGATTTGCCACTTACAAATACCTACTTTCTAATTCTTACCAACACCAAGTCTTAGTAGCTTTTAAGCTGTATTGCGTGGCAGCTAATGGTTCTGTTGAGCTCCCCTGGGTGTGATTCTGTGCTGTGATGGTAGAAGTTGGGGAAATGGGGGAGGTAGACAGGCTGAACTGATAGGTTCCTGGGTGGTTTATCCTAAATTTGCCTAAGCAGCTTTGATATTATATGTTTCGTATTTTGGGCTTCTTCGTAAGATTCATTTGGGAGAAGTAAACAGGCTCTGCAACTAAAAAATTTAAATCATATTGCTATGCAACAATAACAAAACATTCAGGCTCTCTGGTGGGGCACTCATCTAAATTCTTTGTGGTCCTGCAGCAACCAGAAATTACTTCCCTCATTTGAAAAGCAGTATTGAGATAATCTGCGGTTAAGTTTTGAGAGTGAAAAGGGTTGTTTCACTGCCCACTTATTTGCCAAGAAAGGATCCTCTGAAGAGGGAATGAGTGAACATTATAGAAATTGTCCTTTCATTTTGTCAAAAGGGATTGACAAGATAGATCAAGCTGTAAGAAAGCAGATGCAGGGCTTCCCTGGTGGCGCAGTGCTTGAGAGTCCGCCTGCCGATGCAGGAGACGCGGGTTCGTGCCCCGTTTCGGGAGGATCCCACATGCCGCGGAGCGGCTGGGCCCGTGAGCCATGGCCACTGAGCCTGCGCGTCCGGAGCCTGTGCTCCGCAAATGGGGGAGGCTGCGACAGTGAGAGGCCCGCATAACGCAAGGAAAAAAAAAAAAAAAAAAAAAGAAAGCAGATGCAGCCCAGCCAAGTGGGATCTAAATGCCAGGGAAGACTTCTCTTAAACAATTTGAGGCAAAGTACCATGCAACTAATAATTGTTTCAAGGGGAATAAATGGCCAAGAATGAAATATGCTAGTGGGGTCTCTCCTTATTTTTTGTCTCTCCAAGACAGTTCATAGTATGAACAATAAACACTAAGCAGTTCAATTAGATAGTTTGAAAAAATAAAAGAATTAAAACAAAACAAACAAAAAATGGCTAAGTTCTGTGAAATGGAAAATGAGATTTCCATGCAGATGACTGATGAGTTATGCATAAATCATTCCTGAGCAAAAGCGTTGGGGCCACTTGTTTTTGGTTTGGTTTGGTTTGGTTTTTAAGTGGGAAAATGGGTCAGTTGGTCTTATAAAACATTCCCACAAAACTTGTCATTCTGACATGTGGTACAATATAGGCAGCAGAGATAAGAAAAATCACATCTGAAATGATTCCTCTCATTGATGTTACCTGGGCTCCTTCAACCTGATTTGTAAGAAAAAGAGCGCTTGTCTGTAGAAAACATTCATCCCTCTCAAAACTTCCTTTTCTGTTCCTACTCACTGAGGAAGCAAAAGGAAATCAGCATCTGTCCCAGTTGCCTTCGATGCAGAATCAAGCTTCCACTGTTGTGATCACTTAAGAATGAAAATACAAGGCTGTTTTTGACCCAGTTTTGTTTCTGGCAGTGATGTAATCATTAAGGAAATATCTAGAAACTCCTGTAAGGCTCCACCCCAAAAGTGCAGGGCCTTCCCCAACGAGCCAGAATCAGCTAAGATGGCTGTCGGTAGCAAACGTCTCAAAACTCCAGAAGGCAGGAGCCATAGCTCTGCTTCCCTTTTCTACCCTCTCCCTTCCTTATCCCCCACTCCCTTCTACCTTCATAGCTACTAAGTGCTCCCTCTGGAATGTTTGAAGGTGAGGATTTAGGTTTGAGCAACCTGTTAAAAATATGAATTGTTACCATGAACTCAAAGTGGCCTTTCAGCTTTGCTGACAGAAATTTACTCCATGTAGACAACCCCCCCCACCCCCCAAAAAAAAAATTAAGCAGGTAAGGTCATTTGGAGTTGAAACAAGCATGCAGTAGGTGTGTTTGAAAATGAAATTATAATTAACCTGCTGATGGCTGTGAGGTGTTACCTTGAACTCTGTGTGGCCTCTTGGCACAGCGGCTGAACTTGCTTTATTGAATACCCAGAGACCTGAACAGGTGAAATCAGGATATGTCCAGGGCCAATTGTACTTTTAGAAAGAAGGTTATGTCTCTTTTAGTGCCTGTTGTAAGAGAGTTGAGGATTAATTGAGCAGCACTAATCAGAAAATAAAAATGAGTTTTGACCATCCATGTCTATGTGAAACATAAAATTTGTTACAACTGCTGAGGAAAATGACTTGCCCACTTGGTGAATTGATTCCTGAACTGATGAAAGATTACTAAGCCTGATAGTGGCCTAGGAAGATTATTGCAATTTGGAAATCATATATTATCTACATGTTTAGGAAAACATTGTAATTACCAGCTGAGAGCTATGAAGTGTTGCTCGAAGTCCAAGTGGTCTGTTGACACATGGTTTGGACAACTTTATGGAACTATTCAAAATGAGGTAGGTAAAATTATACAGCAGTAACTTAGCATTGTTTATGACAAGGAGGGATGGTGAGGTCACTTATGGTGTTGAATGAATGAGTCAGAGATAAACTTTAACTCTCTCTTGTCCATGAAATATTATTTTAAAGGAAGTGTGCAGCTTACTGCCTTATATAATCAACAAAATTGAATAATGGTACTGCAGTTGTCAAGTATGTCCTAGGTTAAGGGAATACCATAAGCAATTGATTTATTGACAGAGTTGGTTATAAGGTATATACCTTTTCATGCCTTTAAACTGGCAAGAAATCCATGTCATCCCTTGTCACACTGAGTAAAAACGAACTGCATTATTCTGTTACTTCTGTCTTCACATCTCTTCCCTCTCATTATACAATATCAGTGCATGGTAAAGTCACATTTTATAAAAGCAAAAATTTGGGGATCCTCCTTGTTTTGGCTGAGAGTACCTATTGTTAGAATAAACAAAATGTTTGGTTCATTTTGTGCTTTTGACAGACTGGCTAGAATGAATGCTCTTGTTGGTTTTTTAAAAAAAGAATAATAATCCAAAATGGGGTTTTATTACTGGGCGGGATTACTCATTCATGGAACGATCTAATTGTTCACATCTCTGCCTAGTTTAAGCAATAAAGTATAGGTAACATGGAGGTTTTCCTATTTCAAAAGAAGTTTCAGTTAGGACACATGTAAAAACACGCTTGGCCTTCCCAACTTTTTTTTTAGTAGGAGCCTATGTAATATACTCTTGTATTTCTTATAGTATACTTAAATGAAGAAGAAACTTCACAAGGTACAAACCAGTAATCCAGGCTCATCTCAACTTAATGCATTTCACTTGGTTGGTGATTAAGGTTCAACATTGCTAACAGACCAGAGGGATCTATCTTTTTGAAAGAAAATGCTTTGTATTTGCCCAGCGTGTTTAATCTCAATCCAGTGCACCAACTTAGAAATAGACTAAACCCTCTACCATACTTTTAGGTATGATCATGTCAGCTCAGTGTCAACAGAGGTTGACTGCCTCACTGTCCATAGTGATTGACTGTCTAGTCCCACTTTGGGGTGCCATATAGATTTTGATGGACTTTGGTGTAACTTGAAATACCTGCCTAAATGTATAAGGCCTCAGATAATTTTATTCCTCTTGTTTTCCCCAACAGTCTGATAGGTGTTCTCCAGTTCACAGGTACATCATGTTTCTATCCTGTATTTAGAAGCATCACACAGTTTGTGCTATTTCTGCAATCTGGGATGCTCACCCTATCCTAACTTCAACTGTATCTGTCTGCCTGCCTTCTCTGTGAAGCCTTTCCTTAGCATCCCATTCCAACCTCTGAACTCTTATATTGATTTTCTATAGCACTCATAATGGTGGCAGATACGTGACATAACTTATGCAAGTATCCACACTAATATCAGCACTTATAAACTTTATCATAGTTATTTTACATATTTGTCTCAATGACTCCTCTGCTTTTGCATGGTAGCCCCTCCCTTCCAATTATTGCCAAAGTGACCTTTCTAAAATACAAATTTGATTGATCATTCTTCTGGATCTGCCCATCACCTGCAGGGAAGAAAGAGAAAGCCCAGAGAAAGCCCTTGCATATAACTATCTTTTTAGGCCAGCTCCTACCTGCCTTACCAGCTGTGTCTTCTACCATTCCCTTGGTATACCTGCACAAAATTTGTTGCCGTTCACCCAACATGACATAGCAAAGTGTCTTCCTTTTAGCTAGGCACTTATACCCCTGGCAAACATTTACTCAACTTTTAAGACTCAAATGTCTCCTCCCCTTGGAAACCTTCCCTGACTCTCCCAGGCAGGGACTGGCCTGCTCTTTGCACCTCCTTAACACCTTACACAATGCTCTGATACAGCGTATCTTACTATACTGTATTTATTTTCCTATATGTCTCCTCTACTAGCTGTGCACTGTTTAATTAAGATAGAAACTGTTGCCTTCCTCGTTTTTATATCCTTACCTCGGTTCCTGGCACATAGCAGCTGTTCAGTAAATGTTTGTCAAATGAATGAATGAATGAACAAATGAACTTTTTTAAATGAAAATTTTTTAAAAGCCAAGTAATCTCCAATGAGAGAGATGCTTTAAATTAAAGTATTTTATATCTATAAATGTCCTTCTTTTATGTCAATATATGAACTACTTGCTAAGGGGCCTGGGTACACACGCTCTATTGTATTTCAGCAGAGAATCCAGTCCCTTGAAATGTGTCTTGACCATGAATACTTTGATTGGAGAAAGTCTTCTAGTTTGAGTGCAAGTGATTATTACCATTGTTGTTGATCACACTTAGATTGCAAAGTAGGTCAGATAGGTGTAAGGACAATTTGACTGTAACAAGAAGGGTAGAGTCTTTAGTCTCATCTTTTACCTTCTGTTTAATGCAATGTGAGCTTCAGAAAATGAACACTGTTCCTTAGTGTTTTGCCATATTTTCAGCCAAGACCTTAACAGGAGGGAATTAGTCAACATTCCCACCTGCTTTGTAATTATTCTCCAGTAAAACCCAAGCAATGGCCAATTCTATCCAAAATTGGCATAAAAGAAGAATGCCACTAACATCCTGTTCAGGGCCAACCACAGTGCTTCTCCATCAGCCAACCCTCAGCCCCCAGAACTAAAAGCTCAAACTTGAAATTTGATCTTGTGTTTCTTTTTCTGTCACTGAGACTTAGTTCTACCCGCCAGGGCTCTTTAAGCAGGTAAGAGAAGCAGCTTAGGAATCAATAGTGAGAACTGCCATTTTACAGAAGAGTAAAACAAGGCATGCCAAGGTCATGTAGTTTGTGAAATGATGTTGGGAAGGTTCAGGTACAGGTCAGGTCAGTGCAGTGCTGAGGAAAGCACCCAGGTATCCTTGACAGATACCTTGGCTAAACACCCAACATTTCCACCCTGGGCAGTTTAACTTGTGCCAGTGATCCCACAGATCTTCTGAATGAATTACTGTAATTGGATTTAATTAAGGGGGGGATGTTTCCTGTACACACCAAACAAGCTGCATACTGGATTGTTTTGCCTAGATGACAGGGAAGAAGAAACCCAACAGGAAATATATCTTTGCAAATTAGAAAAGTTGATACACTAAGTCCTGCAAACATTGGGCACTTATCCAAAGTGAACTCCTAGTGACCCCCTGGCACCTTGGCTTACCTCACCATACTTCATAGCCAGAAGCATACCAGGTGGATTCCCCTTCTTACCTCCCTGATAAGGCAGCAGGACCTTGCCACACCCCTACTCACATCCAGTCTCCTTCCCTGCTTCCCCTGACCCCAGGTCTGTTAGAAATCAGGGTGATAATGCTATTGAGGTACAGGCTATAAACCATATCAGTATGTACGTAAGTAGAGGGAGGGGAAATGGGGAGGAAAAAGCACAAAAGGCAAATGGAGAGTTCAGCTTCACCTCTAGGTGACCTTGGCAGCATGTTGAGTAGAAGGGAAATTGCCAGGAACTTGCAGTCTTTTGTTGAGCATTGTTTTGACTTGGCTTTGCTACAGAGCAACTTTGGGGGACTGGGGCAAAAAATAGGTCATTGTGAACCGCAGGTGCAGTTTTGATCTTGAGCTATATCTGTTGCAGTATATGTGCAAACCCAGAAGTATTTATCAAGATGAAAATGAAGCTTTTCCTCATAGGTACACAGACCACTTTACATTATAATAGCACCAACAGCATAAGTGGGTTTTTCCCCCCAAAATGGAAGGATAAAATGGCATTCTCTCCTTCCCTCCCCCTGCCCCTCTCCCTCCCTTTTTCTCTCCCTCCCTCCCTCCCTCCCTCCCTTCCTCCCTCAATCTGTCTCTCTACCTCTCTCACCTTCTCTCTCTCGCTCCTTCCTTCACCCCCTCCTTTGATAGACTATGCTTCTCTGTTGTGAAAAACCTCATTTGACAAACCAACTCTTGACTCTCAAGGTTCCCTCCTCAGGAGATACTGATTAATGTAGGCAGACTCACTCGAAGATTCAGGGACAGGCAAGATATTCAGAAGGCTGGGATTTTAACTCTTACTCACAAAACAGTCAGCATTCACCATGATCTTTGCCTACTTAATTTAGACTCTTGAGAGTATGCACGCCCGTGTGCAGAAAGAACACATCCCAACGAATGAAAGGAAGAGAGTTCTAAAACCCTTACTCTTGGCCTCAATCATGTCCCTTAATCCCTCCCACCATCTGTTACCGCATTATCTAAACGTAATAGGAAACATGTCAAAGCACCTGGCTGCTAAAATGATATAGGCACTGTCTCGGACGAAGAGGAGAGTCTGGAGAGTATTGCTCGAGCAATTTTGTACTTGAGAATTACTAAAACACATTGCTGGGGGCTTCCCTGGTGGCGCAGTGGTTGAGAGTCCGCCTGCCGACGCAGGAGACACGGGTTCGTGTCCCGGTCCGGGAGGATCCCACATGCCGCGGAGCGGCTGGGCCCGTGAGCCATGGCCGCTGCGCCTGCGCGTCCGGAGCCTGTGCTCCACAACGGGAGAGGCCACAACAGTGAGAGGCCCGCGTACCGCAAAAAAAACAAAAACAAAAACAAAAACAAAACATTGCTGGGTTGCTGATTTCTTCCTTCCAAAGTATTTTGTACACACGAAGACAATTAAGAGAGCAGAGGTTTAAATTTCAGCAAGAAATACTTAGATTAGCCTAGAAATGCCCTGCCACCTGTTTGTCTAGGGAAGGAGCCATTTAGGTGAGGCTTAATACCAAGAAAGTAACTTTTATTCATTTTCTGATCACTGTGACTTTTGAAGATTAATAAATAGAGGAAAATAGGTACCTGCTACTGATAATTTTGGGGCAAAGTTGGATTCATTGACAGAAAATGTTGTTGAAAAATGTAAACAGCTAAGAAAAGCAGTTTTATTATGTTTTCGACAGTGGCTTGTGATGTGTTCTGGATAGCACGGGCGGGAAGGTGGAAAAGGAAGGATAGGTAGACAGATGGACTCCTTTGGAGGTTTCTTCAAATTTTGTGATTTAATATGTTTGAAGAGCTCAAATTTTTTTAGGTTTTTATTCTGAACCTTTATTGATATTTGGAGGAAAGAGGTATAGAGTATTGTCCCTTTTCAGGAGGAAAGCGAGACTTGGAGCGGACAGATATCTTAGGACAATCTGTTGGCCTTCATTTGGGATTCCTCCCCTGTAATTCAGGGTGGGATCCCCTGAGACCACTAGGCTGCTTAGAAAGAGTACCAGCCGCCATCACCTTCCAGTGCCCCAGAATTTTGTCCACCCAGGGGACTCAGCTGCTGCCAACAGAAAGTATCACATTTCTGTGATCTCTGGAATCCAGGTTCCCAGAGGGGAGCAGTGATCCAGAGTACCTAGCTACCAGCTACACCTCTGTTGTTCTAGAAACCTAAAATTCCCAGGCCTGGATTCTGCTAAACTAGAATAGTGACTCTCAGTGATGATGGGTGGGGGTTGGGGGTTGGGGCACATCTAGAAGACTTCCTGTCTCTGGTCACCACCTCACATCCTATACTTACTTATTCACCCCTTCATATCTCCCACTATTATGACGGAGACCTCTCATAGTCATCATGTATGTAAAATTAATAAAAGAATGGTCAACTTTAAAAAGCCCATATATAACAATAAATGGTCCGTCATCCCTTTCATTTTCCCTGACCATTCTTTGAATATTTCCTATGTGCTAGGCAAAAACTAAGCAGTGTATTCATACATTAGCTCAGAAGATTTTCCAAAAACTATGTGAGATAAGAATTATTATTTCCACTTTATAGATGAGGAAACTGAAGCTCAGAAAGGTTAAGCAGCGTAGCTAAAGTCACGCTTTGTGGCCGAACCGGGAGTTGAGCCCAGATCTGTCTGATGCCAAAGCTACTTAATTGTTATGCTATTCTGCCTCCTCTTGCCAGTGACCTTGCCTAGAACTAGTATAGCTGAATGGCTGGCCCATGTCTGAAGTAGCAAATGTTCATTCAGATAGCCGTGAACTCTCCACCTTTAAGTTTCAGGGGAAACATTAAACGGTGTTAAGTTTTTTCTTATGTTTAGAATTCCTGACATCCCACAGATGCATTTTTCCATACCTCAAAGTAAATACAGTCAAGTGATTGGCCCCTTTGAGACCTAATTTTTTAAAGAAATTTAAATATAACAAATACTATATCCCCACTATCCAGACTTGAAAATTATCATTTTTGTTTGTTTGTGTCATTTTTATTTTTGTTTAAAAATTTATACAATTGGTAAGAAATAGAAAAAGAAAGGAAAAAGTGTTACATGAAAATAAATAAAAGAAAGCAAAACATTGTCGCATAGATAACATCCTACCTGATACCGAGGCAAGCCCATTCCTGCCATGAATTTGGCATTTATCCTTTCAGTTTTTTCTTTTAATATTTTTAAGCCGTTTATGAGTGCCTGTGTATTATATGTAATGTTGCTTTGTCTATTTTCTAAGTTAATGTATGTAGATCATGCTGTGTATCATTCTGCAACATTTTTTTCATTCAGTAGTATTTTCAGAATTTCTTCATGCTAATAATGAGATCTAATTTGTTCCTTTTATCTGTTATGTAGTATTCCATTAATTGCTATGCCGTATTTTATTTTCCATTCTGCTATTGATGAACATTTCAATTGTTTCCATTTTATTATTTTTTTCCCAAATAGTATTTCATGGAACATTCTTGTTTGTTTCCTTGTGCATACATATGTGTGTTTCTTGAGAGTTTATACCTAAAAGCATACCTAGAAGTAAAATGACTGGCCCATTGAGTTGTCTTGTCTTGACGCACATGAGATTTTTATATGTTGAGATGAACCCAAGTGAAACCATCAGTTTTACTGTGTTTACAGTAAGAGAAGAAAGGTGGGGATAGTGTCAATGTAGAGTGTAGAAACAAGAGACTGTGGCTCCTATGGCTGTCTATAGCATTGTTCCCATTCAACACGTAATGTCAGTATTCAGCTCTATAGGCAGGAGAGATCAACGTGGTTCAGTGGATTATATATGTCATCTTTATTGGTACATTATCCCTTTTTTATACACGTGGGGGTAGGCCCATTCCTTAATTCAGAAAAAGGAAATAAAATGTTTATGCCCCAAATTCAAACATTAGCCAGCTCTGTGGTGTTCTAAGCAAACTGCTTTCAGGATCTTCATAATATTCCAGCTGTCCATCAGAATGCTTTATTGTGGTGCCTGCAGCAGAACCTGAAAGAGAGAATTCCCCTTTGCAGGAGTGGCTGAGAAAGGCAAGACTGTGCATTGTCTGGGCATTTTGCTGCATTTATAAAGTATTTATTTACTTTATTTAGTGGCTGTGGCTATGACTTTATCTTCTTTTAGCTCATTTTCCAGCGTAACATGATAAGACCACTCCTGCCATTATGATTTACCATGCAGTAAACAATGAGGGCTTTTGGTTTGCATTTTATAGAATTGCTTTATTCTGCTCTCCTTCCAACCCCTTTGGGAAACAATTGACGATTGATGTTTCTCTTCTGGATTTCTCAAAGTGAATTCAACATTCCTAGATTTGGTTTCTATTTGTTATTCAGCTTGTAAAATCCATCACTTTGGGGATAAGAATGGCTTGTGTCCAGCATAATAGCTTTTTGCTTACTAGTCTACCTGGTGACAGGAGGGGAAGCACAACATGGCTTGCCCTGGCCCTATCTCTGTTGTTCTTTTCATATTCCACTTCAAACATAGCAGTGCCCCACTCGCAAACAAACAAGGATTGAGTGTCACTTTTGACCATGGAGCATAGTCTCTTCACAGCAGCCCATCTTCAGTCATAGGAAGTTCAGGTATATCAGAGTCAAAGTACTGCAGAACTGACCATACTGGGATATGCAGGCCAAGTCTCACACTGGCTGCTCTCCTCCTGTTAACCGGCTCTAGCAGCCTGTTCCTCAAACCTGCTCATCCTGGGGACCAGTTAATTTCATAAGGCAAGTTTATTCCACTGGTAGAAGAAGAGCAGTTTCTGGATTTTTTGTGTTCAGAGGCTTTCAGGTAATTTTCAATCTGATGTCAAATGTGAATTAATCCCAATTTTAAATTATCCCCCAACTTTGGATCTTGCTTTCAGAGGAAAAGCTTCAGTATAGGTGTGTTTATATTTTATGCATCCATTTTTTTCTCATATCAGCATAGCTTGTTTATTGTCTGCATGTTTGTCTTTTTAACATTAGTTGCTGAGTTCCTTTAAGGCAGGCTTTATTCTCTTTTTTGTGAGTTTCAATTCTCAGTGCCTTTTGTCTTGTTGATTTGCAGTAAGTATATATTGAATTAATTCCATATGTATTTTGAGGGATGAATTCAGAACTTATGGGAGGTAGGAAAGATAAAAAGAAAGCACATAAGCCAAAACCCAACGAGTGTGCAACAGAATGCTATTTTGCCCAATGCTCTCAAACTTAATTTTAACTACTACCCCAGTGGTAATATACATCATTTCATTCTGTACCTTTGCTATGTATATTTTATATTCAAAATTCTGATTAAAAGGTGAGTATAGTTTATATCCCAGGACTTCACCTATTACCACCTGGGCCAATATTTAATTGTCTTGAATTTCTTTATGATTTGTCTTTAATGTCGGGGAGTAAGTGTTGGGATTTCAGTTGGGAGGTGCAGGAAACCCATCTGGGCTGCAGTGGACCTCTGAAACAAAGACCAGGGGATGCTCACTCAGATGTTTTGATCCTCTGCTACTAGATCCTTTAAGACCTCTATCCAGAGAGGTTAAGTAAGAATACATTTTCTTCTCCTTTGTGGACAGGAGTGGAGACCCAAGTAAGGAAATTAAACTGGCCTAGAAGAAGGAAGTTCTTGATCCTAAGACTCATTGTTTTCCATTCATTCCTTTTGTCATCACAAAAACTCCGTTATCCATGTTGAAGAAACATATTTTTTCTGTCCAACAGGTTATTTTCAATGTGATATATGGAAAGAATTCTGACCTAAGAATAAAAAGATTCATTTCCTATTTCTATCTCTGCCACTACCTTTTTGAGTAAATGGGAACAAGTAATCTAACCTTTCTTGTCAATTGTCATTGGAGGCAGTTAGCTGTGATAATAAGCCCATACCTAAGGCATTGCATTTGATTTGGAGTACCACATTTTAAGCAGGACACTGATAAAGTACATTTAGAAGAAAAAATTAATCAGGTTATCAAGAAATCTGGAAAAACCTGTTTGAAGAACTGTGGGTATTTCAACCTGGAAAAGAGAAGACTCAGGAAATTTATGATACCCAGTTTCAAATATATGAGGACCTAACTTGAAGAGAACTGTGAGTAGACTTACTTCTGTTTTGCTAACTAGGACCCATGATTGGAAGTTAAAGGGAAGCAGATTTCCTCTCAGAGAAAAACTTGTCAACAGCTAGAGAGCTCAAAAACTGTAGCAGACCACATTTCCTATAACTTGAGGCATGCAAGCAGAAAACAGATTCACATTTATAAGGGCTGTTTTATATTGGGTAGCAAATTATACTAAATGATTGCCAAGGTCCCTTCCCAAGCTAAAAGTCATGATTTTGTGAGTAGACAAAGTCAAACTCCTTCCACCCTTCACTTCTGTCATCCTAAAAGATCCATATGTTTTAACAAACTTTTCTTGAAATCATGAGAAGAATAGATAAAACATGTTGTTTTATTACTTTTGAATCTGGCAGAACTTCTCAGTCTCCGATATGATCACATGTTCCCTGGAGGGGGTGCTCCAAGCTTGTTCTCCCTCTGCTTGTTCTCCCTCCCTCCAAGCACATCTGCCACGTTTTTTTTGTCTTCTTCTTCTTCTTAGTGATTTTTGTATTTCTTTGAATCTTTACAGGTGGTAGCAATTTTGGTTCATCTGACTTGATGGTATGAAATTCTAAATAGTTGGGGGTCATTTGGAGTGATTACTTTTTTCTTTGTATTCTGGGTGCCTGGGGGAGTGTGTTTGGAGCTGTATTAGTTTATAGTCCTTGTCAACATAAACTCTTTATTCATCTTCACATCTCTCTGAAGAACAGACAGAGGAGGTTCATGATATCACAGATGTCATGCAGCAGACACATACAGAGTCAAGCAGAATTGTAGTAGTCTCTAAACTGGATAAATTTAGTAACTTATTTTTTTAAGTCAGTGTTTTGGGGAAAAAAAAATCTATAGATTATCACCAGATAGAAAGTAAGACTTTTGTTTTGGTGGACAGTGTCTCTACTAGGAAATTTGTTGGAATATCCTCTTGCATGTAGGAATATCTTCACCTCACCATCCCCCCAAGGATTAAGTTACCGAGAATTGCAGCTATTACAAGGAAATTGCCAAGATCTTCTCTGTTCTCTTATCAAATTATCTGGATGGCTGGGTTTTTCTTTTTTTTTTTTTACTTCCCCCACTCCCCTTTCTGAAATCTGCTGGAGCCCACATTTTATATGAGATTCTTTCCCATTACGCTTTCCGGGTGTTTGAAATCCTGTCTAGATTATTGGCCATAGGGCAGGGAAAGGGAATCTTTGAACTTGATCTCTGTGGCAACATATTTTAAAACAATCTCTTCCAACTTCACAGAGGTTGTGCTAGTGACCCTCTGCTCACAATTGTTGCTTCACATAATCAAAACTGGATATGATTTCTGTTATCCTACAGACTTGCTCCAAAGCAAATTTTCAAAAGTAGATTGCCATTCTTTCATAATGCCCCAATCAGGCTTACCTCACCCTATGATATCGATGAAAGCCTGAAAGTCTCCATGGACCCCAGCATTCCCCTTGGATATGCACGCACAGTTAAATTTCCCTTCTTATGTCTACATTTCTTTAAGGTATAATTAAAGGTACTGCTTTATTATTATCTATAAACTTTATTAGCTATAAACTTAAGGGGGATCTCAACCACTGCTACTCTTCTAAGACAAAGGAGTCCAGAATGTCATACTGGGGTGACACTAGCTGGAGCTAAATTGTTCAGTAAAAAATGGGCTGATTATGGGCTTCCCTGGTGGCACAGTGGTTGAGAGTCCACCTGCCGATGCAGGGGACACGGGTTCGTGCCCCGGTCCAGGAAGATCCCACATGCCGCGGAGCGGCTGGGCCCGTGAGCCATGGCCGCTGAGCCTGCGTGTCCGGAGCCTGTGCTCCGCAACGGGAGAGGCCACAACAGTGAGAGGCCCGCATACCGCAAAAAAAAAAAAAGGGCTGATTAGAGCAACCAGAATGCTCCTACATTGTTGATGGGAATGTAAACTGATATTCACTTTGGAAAATGGTTTGGCACTTTCTTATGAAAGTAAACATGTACCTACTTTATAACCCAGCAATTCCAATCCCCCAGGTATTTATCCAAGATGAAAACATATGTCCACAAAAAGACTTTAAAAAGAATGCTCATAGCAACTGTATTCGTAATTGTAAAAACCTGGAACATCCCAAGTGTCCATCAATAGGAGAATGAATAAACTGTAGTATATTCATGCGATGGAATGTCATTCTTCAGTAAAAAGGAACTGCTGATACATACAACAACACGGGTGCATTTCCAAAAGATGATACTGACTGAAAGAAATCTTATGTAAAAGAGAGAATATTGCATGCTGCTGTTTATGTGAAATTTCACAATAGGTGACTATCTACTTTACAATATTCATGAATCAAGCAATACTAATAAGGTGGAAAAAAAATCAAAACCAGTGGTTGCCTCTGAGAGGTAGGGACTGAGTGATGGAAATATTCTACCTTAATAGGGTTTGGGGTTACACAGGTGTTTGTATTTGTCAGAATTCATCTAAATTGTACACTTAAGATTTGTGCATTTCATTACTTGTAAATTTTATCACATAAAAAAAAGTAGAATTGTAAACAAATATCGAACTCCAATTAATGATATGCATGATGAAATTGTCTATAACTTACTTTGAAACACACCAAAAAAAGAATAATTGATGAATATGTGTATGATAAAACAACTATAATAAAATGAAAATTGTAAAATTTAGGGGATGGGTATATAGTTGTTCATTGTTAAATTGTTTCAACTTTTCTGTATGTTTGAAAATTTTTGTAAAATGTTGGTACGGATAGTTGAGAAACATTAATAGACACAATGACAAGAAAAGCCAAGCTTAAAATTTTCAGTGGAGTAATTACTGTCTCAGTCTGTATATATTAGAGCCTTCTAATACTATTTTATTAGTATTATTATATTCACTCATTCACTTATTCAACAAGCATTTGTAGAGTACCCACTCTGCATCAATCCCTGGTCTAATTGCTGGTAACACCAGAATAAAAGAAACATAAACCCTGCCCTTAAAGAGCTCACAGTCTAATAGGGGAGATAAGAAATGCTTCCATGCTGTTCATACTTAACTTTCTAAAAGAAAAACATCTTTGTTTCCTTGCTTCTTTGTCTTAGTAGTCTGAGAATTTAAAAATAAATAATTGAAAGAATGCTAAGCCATTTAGGTTTAAAGAATGCATAAGCACCATTTTTTTTAGATTCCAAGACGTAGACATAGAGAATGGACTTGAGAACACGGAGTTGGGGGTGGGGGGAAGGGGAAGCTGGGGCGAAGTGACATATATGTGGCATGGACATATATACACTACCAAATGTAAAATAGCTAGTGCAAAGCAGCAGCATAGCACAGGGAGATCAACTCGGTGCTTTTCGAGGACCCAGAGGGGTAGGATAAGGAGGGTGGGAGGGAGGCTCAAGGCGGGGGCGGGGGGAATATGGGGATATATGTATGCATATGGCTGATTCACTTTGTTGTACAACAGAAATTAACACAGTATTCTGAAGCAATTATACTCCAATAAAGATCTATTTAAAAAAAAGAATGCATAAGAATCTAATCAAAGTAGGATTTTAGTTGTAAAGTACTTAAAGACTCTAAAGGTGAAATCTAGTGAGCAAACCAGCCTCCTCCTGAAAATCTCAGGATAGAAGTTCCCAGAGGGTGTCCATTTTGTAGGACTGAATGCAGAACGGTGGGAAGAGTCCCAGTTGCCTGAATGAGATATTCCTGTGCCCATTTAACTTTAACTCTTCAAAGAGACTGGAGTTCTAGGAATCAGAATGCTGTCTGGGATGATGTGATTCCTCCCCGTCAGCCGCATACTGTCCTGTGACTGTGTAGGTTTTGGTGACTAGCCCAGCCCTGGAAAATGGGGTGGTTGGAACAAACAGAAGAAGTAACTCCTGCTTTGATCTTCCTCAAGATAAGGAGGCATCCGTGTTTCATTGATCTTTCTAGGTCTTCCTAATTCTGCAGAATTCACAAATCCTGTGATCTTCTGTAGCTGACAGACACGTAATTCAGGCTCTCTATGTTAACAGGCCTTGTTAACATATGGTATTCAGCAAATGGGAAACATCAGAATAATACATTTCCTTCCTTGTTGACTTAATGACCAGGGATTCATAGTGATTTTTCATTCTGCTAAGATTGGGTTCACTCAGGATCAACAAGTTTTAATGATTAATTTTAGGCTCTAATACAAATGTAATTTTTCCATACCTACTATTGCAGTTAGACATTAAGTTCAGGAGAGAAAAAAAAAAAGTTAAACTTGAGAGCCAAGAAGATAACTCAAGCCTGGGTTTGAAAACAAACAAACAAAACCATATTTAGTCAAACTCGGCCTTTTTTCTAAGAAGGAAGATGTGTTTTATTTTCTTTTTTAAAGCTGTGTGACTTCTGAAAGATGGAAAAGATTTTGTGAATATTTTTCTCAGATGTGACAAATCCATGTTGGCAGTACTAGTTTATATACAGGCACTTTGAACAATACCTGTTTCACTTGGCCCGTGTTGTGTCACATATGTGCTTTCCCTTTGTGGAGAGAAAATACATAGTCATTTTGTTCACAGAACATGATGAGATGGGACAGGAGGGAGTCAGCCTAGGGACAGTGACTAGTTATGCAGAACAAAGGATATTAAGGGTTACTTTAGGCCCAAATTCCATGCCCCTGGAACCTGGAATAAATAGGTTCCAGATACTCGCTTTTACATTCAGCGTCTTTATGTTCACAGATATAAACAGTCCACACCATCCATACATTTAAGTGTCGAAAACTATGAGAATAGGTCTCTAATCCAATATAAAATTTAGCACTAGAAGGGATTTAAAAATCATCTCTCCCTGTGTTTCCCAAACTTGGTGGTCTTTAATTATGCGAACTTTTAAAAGATAGATAGATTTCAGAGCTGCAGTGATTCTGAGTTAGCAGGTTGGACAGGGTGGTGTGATAAGGGCTGGGAATCTATAGTTTTTTGTAAGCTTCCCATGTGATTCAGTTGAGCAGCCAGTTTTGAACTGTATTCACCAGTACTCATCATCCTCATTCTCAGTTTTTCAAATAGGAAACTAATGCCCAGAGAAGTTATGACTTGTCCAGAGTCCCACAGCTAAAGCCAGAACTAGAACTCCAGTCTCCTAATTTTCATTCCAGTGCCTTTTCACTCTACCTTCAAGCAACAGTTGCAGAGACCATCTGTTTCATGCTTTTTCTTTAAACTGAAATCACTTAAGTTCTTTAAACTTTACTTACCTTATCTGCAGAATGTTATCTTATTTGCTGTATTAGTTTCCTGTGGCTGCTATAACAAATTACCACAAACTTGGTGGCTTAAAGCAACAGAAATTTTATTTTTTAACATTTCTGGAGGCCAGAATTCCAAAATCAAATGTCAGAAGGCTCATGCTCTCTCCACAGCCTATAGGGGAGAATCCTTCCTTGCCTCTTCCAGCTTCTGGTAGTTCCAGGGGTTCCTTAGCTTGTGGCTTGCATTACTCCAATTTTTGCCTCTGTGTTAACATGGCCTCTCTTCTTCTCCCCATGCCTTCTCCTCTTTTGTCTCTCATAAGGATAATTGCCATTGGATTTAAGGCTCCTCTGTTTAATCCAGGAATGATGTTTTCTTAAGACCTTTAACTAAGTTACATCTGCAAAGATCCTTTTTCCAATTATGGTCACATTCACAGACACTAGAGATTAGGACCTGGACATATCTTTTTGTGGATCATCATTTAACCCACTAAATTTCACCTTCTGGCTTTAAAAACTTCAAATCCATCCCACATGTGAAACACATTCACCCTACTCCAACATCTCCAAAAGTTCAACCCATTACAACATTTACTCTAGGTCTGAAATCTCATTTAAATATTATCAGCTCAAAAGTCCCAAATTTCATCATCTAAATCATCTGTATCAGATGTGGGTGAGAATCTGGGTATGAGACATACTGGAGCAAAACTCCTATCTATGGCTCTATGAACCTAGAAAATAAGTTGTTTCCTGAATACTGTGGTGGGACAGGCACACGATAAACATTTCCATTCCAAAAAGAATACCAAAATTAGGAAATTTACTGTTAAGAAAGTGTGCTCTTGGGAAAAAGACAAGGGTGTGCCTGGATAACCTTTTGCTGAAGAGATTCTGTATGTGACTCATTGATCCATTCAACCATCTCAGCAGAAGCCAGCAGAAATAGAAATGGGTTAACCAGGAAAGATCTATGGTGGGCCCTCTTTTTTAATGGTATTTCGCCTCTGGCTAGTGGGTATAAATCTAGATTGAGCCAGTGGTAATCAAGAGTAGATGAGTTGCATGTTTTTTTGTGAAAATAATCTCTCCCCACCAGTCCCCCGTAACCAAAAGACACACATACATGCACGCGCACGCATACGCGTACGCACACAGTTTTGAGCAAGAAGAAAGAATGTCTACATAAGGCAACAGTGACAGACACTTCATCCTTGTTTATATAAATACAATTAAATAAAGTTGTATAACTTCCAAAAATAGCTAAAACCCCTTCTGTGGCTCCAGTGCCCTTCTCCCCTTTCCTGTGTCCTAATTTTACTCAGGAGTTATCGATTGAGAGATAATACAACATGTTTACATGGTGATGGGATTAATAAAGAGGGAAGAGTTGATTCTAGAGCGAAGGAGGGGATAATGGCAGGAACAAAGCTTTTTAGTAGACAAAAATGAGTGGGATTAGTGTGCAAGTGAAGGAGCAAGGATAGTTCATTCATTATAACAGAGGAAGAAGCAGAAGGTATGGATACGGATGCAAGTGCTAATAGATTTGGTGGTGATAAAATGGTATAAACAAAAATAGTTGTCTAATGTTGATGTTGATCAGGTGTGAAATTATTTAAGCTTTACATTTGCTAAATGTTAAATGAAAAGTCAGATTTTATTTCAGTTATAGCTGTGTTAATCATGATTATGCTTAATAAATAAAGTTACAAAAGAGTAGAACGGAGGAAATGCTAAGTCAAGTGTTCATCACACCCAATGACCAATATATTTATACATTTCTCTGTAGGGAGTATCACAATATGGGTAAAGTATATTGTCCTGAGACCCAGTTATCTCAAGAGATTTTGAAGTTGTGGTTTCAAACCTCATCCACGTCATTTGTCCTACTTAGAAAAATTAAAATGCTATCCTCAAACTTACACATATATCTCATTAACTAACCTCTTGACACTTCTAACCATCTTGCACATGCATACCTTTAAGTTTCAAATGAATAACAGTGGGAATGGATTTGGTTCATATCTATGCTTACCACTGGAGAAATAACCCAGTTCACATTTGACAGCAGGTATGTCATCATCATACTTACTCCTTTCGTATAAGGCATTTAAATTAACTACTTCTTTTAGCTTATTAGACTCTGGTGAAGAACAAATTTTGTTACCTAAACATAAATTCCCATGTACACTTTGAACCATTCTTTGTGCCTAGAAAATCTATACTAAGAGGTTGGTTTATGATGAAAGGCTTGGAATCCAAGTAGGAAAAGTTCATCAAAGAATAAGATCAGGAACAAGCATGCTAAGGATTAAGTAGATGGGCGAGGTGGAGGGGAAAGGCAAGTATGAAGACACTGGCAATATCAAATAGAAAGTAAGCGTGTGAAATAATGAAGACCCATGCTTCTTTCATCTTCAGAAAACAAATTGAAATTGAGTTTTTAATAAGTGATAAGAGGAAAAGGAACCATAAAATTTCCCCCAAATCATAATAGATTTAAAGCCAAATAAATGTATTCGCTTACAAAAATCTGACTTTTGCAGAGTATGCGCGTATCTAGGCAGTGTTGTCAAGATCAGAAAGGTACCAATCTGTTTGGTTCAGCATAACAGAGACTGTATAGGGGCAACACATTCTGACTTTGATTGCCATGCTTATACAAGAATTTAGAGACTGCTTTTATCCCCAGAATTATAAAAACTGATTGAAGCTTGATCATCAATCTTTTTACTCTGTCATTTAAGCTTTATGTTACTTTGTGAATAGAAGATTTCCTTGAAATAACTCAAGGAGTAGAACATTCATTAATTCAACAAAGCATTTTTGGATACTTACTATATGCCAGACAGTAAGGATTTGGCAGTAAACAAGCTAAGCCAAATCATTATTTTCAGGAAGCTTACATTCTAAATAATATCAATCAAAATTGACCTTACTCACTCTTGATGTTTAACCTAAATAACTTGCTACAGCTATTATATTAGGTTGAACCATATAAAACCACCAATAGTCAGTGAAAACACCAATTTCATGCAGCTTAACCAGCTATTAATTGGGTGAATGCCTACCTACCATACCAAAGAAGGTGTGCATTTTTTCTGTGCCATTAACATAGCTTTATTTATTTAAACTTTTGTTTATTTAAACTTATTTAAGCTTTATTTATTTATTTAAATAGCATTATTTCTATAAACTAGAAATGATTAAAAGAAACAAGTAAAGCCATTGGCTAATAGTTAACCCACTTAAATTTATTTGTATTTTCAGCAAGCATTTATTGAGCACCTTCTCTGTGCCAGGCATTCTTTCATGAGGCAGGAATACAATGCTGAACAAGACAGACAATCCCCACTCTGTTTACAAGCTGATGGAAAGAGACAAACAAATGACCATACAAATAAACAATAAATTATCAGGTAGTGGTAAGTTTTATGGTGAAAATAAACCATATACATTTGACTTTTGATGCTGATATAAGAAATATCCATTTGGAAAACATTTTACAAATCTTTTATAAAATTAAAGTCAGAAACCCTGTATACTTTTTTGTCCACCATGCAAAAAAATTTCTCTCCTAGAGTTCAATACCATGAAAATGTTTGACTGTTCAGATGAACTCTACTGAAACTAGAAATTTAGTGTGTTTCTCTTTGTTTGGCAACTAGGAAGCCAGTAAGGCTGTTTAATTCTCCATTACAGTGATAAATTTACCCAGATTCCCAGTTCATCTTTCTTTCTCTCCTATTTTTAAATTTTTAAAATCTAACTCTTTTCTATTTGACAAAACTACTAGCCATCCTTCCCCTCTCTCCCCCCAAAAAGAATCTCATCTATGAGCCAATCATCATGTTCTGATAAATTTGCAAATTTCCCATATTTGCCTTCCAAGGCAGCTGTAGAAAAGGAGATGGGAGTTTACATGAGTAGTTACAGTCACAAACTTCAGCCTGCCAAAAAGTGTCTCAATTTCACAGCAGATCTAAGAGGGAGGACTTTGACATCTGGATGGAGCTGGAAAGGCCAGAGGCACACCATCAGGTCAGCACAGTATATTATCCTTGGGAAACCCTGGAAGAAGAGCTAGAGGAAGATTAGAAACTTTTAAAACGCGCTAAGCAAACAACAGCATTTGTATGATAATGATAGCATCCTCGAGTGTCCTTGTTCTCTCAGACTGTAGCCTCTGCTGAATTTTTTCCCCTACTACTTCAGGGGAATCCTTCAAAGACTTCCGGCTTCTCACAGGAGGGGTCATAATTCCCTATCTTGTACACATGGTGGTATCCGTAGTACAACTCCTGGTATCTGCCCATGTCTTGCCTTTCCACTTCATTCCTGAGACAGGGGTAAGATTGACCAAATAATCACCCCACAGAACAGAATCTGTTTCGTTAATTTTAAAATATTTATCAGACACATTCTCTTCATCTTCCTGATGACATCTTGATGTTTGCCTTACAGCCCAGAGTCTTACCTTCTTCTGCATTTTTAGGTAGCAGTTTTTGCTACCCTCTTCTAGAAATGTGTGTTTGGTACCATGTGGGCCACTTTCCTTTGCAGGTAAATAACTGTTAAATTGTTCCTATGGGGAACTATGTTGTGGAAACTCAAAAACCTCAACAAAACAGGTTTTTAGAAGGTCATATCTTTCAGCTCCCTGCTTTCATAGATTTACAATGGAAAATGATCTCAGAGAAATGTTGTTCAGTCTCTTACCCAGTATTTCAGATCTGTTTAGCTCTGTCTCCAGGAAGAGGGTATCAACTGCTTCCTAAATTAACCTATTCCAGAACGTCAGATCGTCAGTCAGTCAACTAGTCCTGAGTACCTACTGCTAGCCACTACAGATATAACAATGAGCGCTACAGGCCCTGCTTTCATGGAACTTACATTCTAGAAAATAAAACAGGCAATATGTGATGAATATGACAAACGCTGTAAAAGGGGAAGTGTAAATTATAGAAGTATAATTTATAATTACCTAGCCTAATCTGGAGGAGTTGGAAATGGCCTTTATGAAAAAGAGACATCTAAACTGAGTCTTCAGAATGAAGGGTGACATAGACTGGTGCATATGAGGAGCTAAAATAATGCAGTATCTTTAGAGCTCAGTGAGATGGATAGATGATGAGTTTACAGACAGCATATGGGTCATGGCTTTGTAGACCATGTTAAATTTTTAAAATTTAAAAAATTTTATCCAAAAAGCAATAAGCCCTTGATGAGTTTTAAGCAAGGCACTGATGTAATATGCTTTTTTAAAAAAAAAAAAAAATCACTATAACTACAAATTGGGGAAATAAAGAATAAATGTGGGGTGGTGGTAGGATGAATTGGGAGGTTGGGATTGACATATATACACTAATATGTATTAAATAGATAACTAATAAGAACCTGCTGTATAAATAAATAAATAAAATTTAAAAAATAAATAAACAAAACAAAAGGAATAAATGTAAGACACCAATCTGGAGGTTTTTGCAGTAGGTCAAATGTGAAAGAAAGCAAGAAAGAAAAAAAAAGAAAGAAAGGAAAGAAGGAGGAAGGAGGGAGGGAAGGAAGGAAAGGGGGGAGGGGGAAGGAAAGAAAGAAAGGGAGGGAGGAAGGAAGAAAGGGAGGAAGGAAGGAAAGCTTGAACTGCTATAATAGCAACAGAGGTAAAGAAAAGTGGGTGGATTTGAAAGAAGTAGAATTGACAATATTTGGTGAAAGACTGAGAAGCAGGGAAGAAGAAAGAATCAAGGATGATGTATAGTGTATAAACCATGAGTTCTGAGAAGGCTCTGTTTTCTTTGTTAAGATGTGTTTAGTTTTTGTTGTATCCTTAGTATGTAGCATATATGAGGTATTTAAATAATGTTTGAATGAATAAATGAACACATGATCATACATCCAGGATTCTAATTTGAGCAGTTGGATTAAGGGTGATGCTATTTATTTAGATAAGGAACAGAAAAGGAGGAAAATATTTAAGGAGAATGCGAGTTTGATTCCTTGATCATTCATATCTAATTATTAAAAAGAGATATGGTAGATATAAAACAGAAATATTTCACCTTTTAAAAAATGAAGGGCTTCCCTGGTGGCGCAGTGGTTGAGAGTCCGCCTGCCGTTGCAGGGGACACGGGTTCGTGCCCCGGTCCGGGGAGATCCCACATGCCGTGGAGCGGCTGGGCCCGTGAGCCATGGCCGCTGAGCCTGCGCGTCCAGAGCCTGTGCTCCACAACGAGAGAGGCCACAACAGTGAGAGGCCCGCGTACCACACACGCACACACACACACAAAATGAAGGCCATTTTTTAGAGTTTTATTTTTATAGAAAAATTGATTAGAAAGTACTGAGTTCCCATGCACCTCCTTCTCTCCTCTCCCTGCCATGGTTTCCTCTATTATTTACATCTTTTGTTAGTATGGTACGCTTGTTAAAATTGATGGACGAATATGAATACATTATGATTAACCTAGTTTACGTTAGAGTTCTCTTTGTATTGTACATTCTGTGGGTTTTGACAAATGTATAATGACATGTATGTGTCATTATATGTTATACAGAATAGTTTTCCTGCCCTAAAAATCTCCTGTGCTCCACCTGTTTTTTCCTTTTCTCCCTCCATCTGAACCATTGGCAACCACTGATTTGTTAACTGTCTCCATACTTTTGCTTTTTCCAGAATGTAATACAGTTGGATTCATACAACATGTGGACTTCCCAGATTGGATTTCTTCGCTTAGCAATATGCTTTCAAAGTTGCTCCATGTCTTTTTGTGGCTTGATACCCCATTTATTTGTATCATTGAATAATATTCCACTGTATGATGTACCATCTTTTTTGAAGAACCTCCATACTCTTTTCCATAGTGACTGTAGCAATTTACATTGCCACCAAAAGTACACAAGGGTTCTCTTTTCTCCATGTCTTTGCCAGTACTTGTTATCACTTATCTTTTGGATAATAGCCATTCTAGCAGGTGTGAGATGATGTCTCACTGTGGTTTTGATTTGCATTTCCAGATGATTAGTGATGTTGAGCACCTTTTCATGTACCCGTTCGCTATTTATAAATCTTCTTTAGAAAAATGTCTATTCAGGTCTTTTGCCCACTTTTTAATGAGGTTTTTGTTTGTTTGTTTTTGTTTTTGCTATTGAGTTGTATGAGTTCCTTATGTATGTCAGAAATTAACCGCTTATCATATAGATGGTATGCAAATATTTTCTCCCATTCCATAGGTTGCCTTTTCATTTTACTGATTGTTTCTGTGTTGTACAGAAGCTTTTTAATTTGCTGTTGTCCCACTTGTTTATTTTCACTTTTGTTGCTTGTGGTTTTGGTGTCATATCCAAAAAAGCATTGCCACAACCCCTGTCAAGGAGTTTTTTCCCTAGGTCCTTTCTAGTTCTATGGTTTCAGGTCTTACATTTAAGTCTTTAATCAACTCAAGTTAATTTTTGTGAGTGGTGTAAGGTAGGAGTCCAATTTCATTCTTCTGCATGTAAATATCCAGTTTACCCAGCACTGGTTATGAAAAGACTTCCCTTTCCTCATTGAGTATTCTTGGCACCTTTGTCAAATATTAGTTGACCACATGTGCATGGGTTTATTTCTGGGCTCTCGATTCTGTTCCATTAGTCTATGTATCTGTTTTAATGCCAGTACCATACTGTTTTGATTACTGTAGTTCTGTAATATAGCTTGAATCAGGAAGTGTGATACCTCCAGCTTTTTTCTTCTTTCTCAAGATGACTTTGGCTATTCAGGTCTTTTATACTCATGCAGATTTGGGGATTTTTTTTTTCCTCTGACAAAATACCATTGGAATTTTGATAGGGATCTCATTGAATCTGTAGATGGCTTTGGGTAGTACAGACATTTTAACAATATTAACTTTTCTGATTAATGAACATGGGTTGGCTTTCCATTTATTTGTGTCTTCTTCAGTTTCTTTTATCAGTGTCTTACAGTTTTAATGCTCTTGTAAATGGGATTGTTTTCTTTATATCTTTTACAGATACTTTGTTGTTCCTTTATAGAAACACGACTTTTGTATGTTGATTTTGTATGCTGCAACTTTACTGAATTCATTTTCTTGTTCTAAGTCTTTTGGTGGACTCTAGGATTTTCTATTTTGCCAGTGAAACCATATGGTCCTGGGCTTGTTAGGAGATCTTAAGTACTGATTCAGTCTCCTTAGTTGTTACTGGTCTGTTCAGATTTTCTATTTTTCATGATTCAGTCTTGATATATTGTTTGTTTCTAGGAACTTATCCATTTTTCTATGTTGTCCAATTTAATGGCATATAATTGTACATAGTAGTCCTTATGATCCTTTGTATTTGTGTGGTATCAGTTTTAATGTCTCCTCTTTCGTTTATAATTTTATTGATTTGAATTTGCTTTTTTTCTTCATTAGTCTAGCTAAAGGTTTGTCAGTTTTGGTTATCTTTTCAGAAAACCAACTCTTAGTTTCACTGATCTTTTCTAGTATTTTCCTATTATTTATTTCACTTATTTCTGCTCTAATCTTTATTATTTTCTTCTTCTGCTAACTTTGAGCTTGTTTTTTCTTCATTTTATGGTTCCTTATTATGCTGTGTTAAATTATTTATTTGAAATCTTCCTCTTTTCTTTTTTTATTTTTTTTAACATCTTTATTGGAGTATAATTGCTTTACAATGGTGTGTTAGTTTCTGCTTTATAACAAAGTGAATCAGTTATACATATACATATGTTCCCATATCTCTTCCCTCTTGCGTCTCCCTCCCTCCCACCTTCCCTATCCCACCCCTCTTGGTGGTCACAAAGCACCGAGCTGATCTCCCTGTGCTATGCGGCTGCTTCCCACTAGCTATCTATTTTACATTTGGTAGTGTATATATGTCCATGCCACTCTCTCACTTTGTCATAGCTTACCCTTCCCCCTCCCCATATCCTCAAATCCATTCTCTAGTAGGTTTGTGTCTTTATTCCCGTCTTACCCCTAGGTTCTTCAGGACCTTTTTTTTTTTTTTTTTTTCTTAGATTCCATATATATGTGTTAGCATACGGTATTTGTTTTTCTCTTTCTGACTTACTTCACTCTGTATGACAGACTCTAGGTCCATCCACCTCACTACAAATAACTCAATTTCATTTCTCTTTTCTTAATGTAAGGACTTATAGCTATAAACTTTCCTCTTAGAACTGCTTTTGCTACATATCATAAATCTTTGTATGTTGTTTCCATGATCATTTGTCTCAAGATATTTTCTGATTTCACTTTTGATTTTTTTCTTTGATCCACTGGTTGTTGAGGAGTGTGTTGTTTAGTTTCCATGTATTTGTGAATTTTCCAACTTTCCTTCTGTTATTGAATTTTAGTTTTGCCATTGTGATTGGAAAAGATACTTGATATAATTTCTGTCTTCTTAAATTTGTTGAGACTTGGCTTATGGCCTAACATATGATCTAACCTGGAGAATGTTCCATGTGCACTTGAGAAAAATGTGTACTCTGCTCCTATTGGAAGAGTGTTCTGTATATGTCTGTTAGTTTCATTTGGTCTGTAGTGTTCTTCAAATCCACTCTTTGCTTGTGGATTTTCTATCTGGATGATATCCATTGTTGAGAGTAGAGTATTAAAATCTCCTACTCTTATTGTATTGCTGTTTATTTCCCCCTTTTAAGTCTGTTAGTATTTGCTTTATATTTATATATTTAGCTGCTCCAGTGTTGGGTGAATAAAATTTACAATTGTTATATCTTATTGATGAATCGACTCCTTTATCATATATATCTGTCACCTGTGACCAGTTTTAGCTATAAGCCTATTTGTCTATTTTATCTAAGTACCTCTGGTCTCCTTTGGTTACCTTTTACTTGGGATATCTTTTTTCATCCCTTCACTTATAGCCCATGTGGGTCTTTCAAGATAAAGTGAATGTCTTGTAGGCAGTGTATTGTTGGATCTTGTTTTGTTATTCATACGGCCATTCTGTGTCTTTTGATTGGATACTTTAATCCATTTACATTTAAAATAATTATTAATAGATAAGGACTTACTATTGCCATTTTGTCAATCGTTTCCCAACTGTTTTTGTAGTTCCTTTGCTCCTTTTTTCCTTACTACATTTTTCCTTTGTGATTTGATGACTTTTTGTGACTTTTTGTTTGATTCTTTTATCTTAATTGTTATGTATATAATGCAGGTTTTTCCTTTGTGGTTATACAAATTATCTTATAGTTATAATGTCCCAGTTTAAGCTGATAACAACTTACATTTGATAGCATACAGAAACTCTGTACTTTTACTTCTCCACCCCTTATATTTTAGGTTATTGATGTTAGCATTTACATCTTTTTCATATTATTTATTCAATAACAAATTATTAGAGTAATAGTTATTTTGGTATTTTTTTAACTAGAGTTAAATGCTATTTACACACCACAATTACAATGTCAGAGAGTCGACTTTGACTGTATATTTACCTTTATCAGTGAATTTAAACATTCCTGTGTTTTGTTGTTGTTGATTAGAGTCTTTTCATTTTAGCTTGAAGAATTTCCTATTTCTTATAAAGGTGATCTAGTGGTAATGAACTCCCTTAGCTTTGGTTGTTTGGGAAAGTCTTTATCTCTTCTTCATTTCTGAAAGACAGTTTTGTCAAGGATAGTATTGTTGCTTGACAATTTTTTCTTTCATATTTTGAATACATCATCACACTCTCTCCATGGCTGCCAGATTTCTGCTGAAAGAATCCACTCATAGTCTTATGGAGTCTCCCTTTTTTTTTTTTAATTAATTTATTTAATCATTTATTTTTTTGGCTGCGTTGGGTCTTTTTTGCTGCACACGGGCTTTCTCTAGTTGCAGTGAGTGGGGGCTACTCTTCATTGCGGTGCACAGGTTTCTCACTGCTGTGGCTTCTCTTGTTGCAGAGCATGGGCTCTAGGCCCATGGGCTTCAGTTGTTGTGGCACATGGGCTCAGTAGTTGTGGCTCACAGGTTCTAGAGCGCGGGCTCAGTAGTTGTGGCACACAGGCTTAGTTCCTCTGTGGCACGTGGGATCTTCCCAGACCAGGGCTCGAACCCATGTCCCCTGCATTGGCAGGCAGATTCTTAACCACTGCACCACCAGGGAAGTCCCTAGAGTCTCCCTTGTATGTGACAAGTTACTTTTCTCTTGCTGCCTTCAAGTTTCTTTTTTTTTTTTGTCTTAACTTCTGACAATTTAATTATGTGTCTCATTATATCCTTTTCTGGTTCAACCTATTTGGGGATTTGGGGGCCTTATGAATCTAGATGCCCATTTCTTCCCCCAAGTTTTGGATGTTTTCAGCCATTATTTTTTTTAAATAGACTTTCTGTCCCTTTCTCTTTCCTCAACCAGGATCCCCATAATGCATATATTGTTTGGTGGGGCTTTTTTGGCCGTGCGTGTGGGATCTTAGTTCCCCAACCAGAGATCGAACCTTTTCCCCCTGCTGTGGAAGCATGGAGTCTTAACCTCTGGACCACCAGAGAAGTCCCTATTGTTTGTTTTAATGGTGTTCTGTAAGTCCTGTAGGCCTTCTTTACAATTTTCGGGGCTTTTTCTTGCTCCTTTGACTATTTAATTTTAAATGATCTGGCTTTGAGTTCACTGATTCTTTCTTCTTGGTCCACACTAGCTTGGTCCAGTGTGCTAGTGAAGCTCTACTGAATTCTTCAGTTCAGTCATTGCATTCTTCACTGATTTGTTTCTTTTTTATGGTTTCTTTTTCTTTGTTGAGCTTTTCATTTTGTTCATACATTGTTTTCCTAATTTTTTAGTTGTCTATCTGTGTGTTCTTATCGTTCACTGAATTTTTTAGAAGATTATTCTGAATTCTTCGTTAGACAGTTCATATATCCTCATTTCTTTAGGGTCAATTATTGGAGCTTATTATTTTTCTTTGGTGGTGTCATGTTTACCTGATTCTTGGTGATCCTTGTATCCTTGTGTTGGTATACGTACATTTGAGGAAGTGGTCTCCTCCTCCATACTTCACGTGTTCAGTTTTCCGTGAAAAGGCCTTCACCAATCAGCTCAGCTTGGCGTTCTGGACAGGTCATCTGATAGCATTTGTGAGCAGGCTAGGCTTGATTTTGAGGTCTACAGTTGGTTGAAGCCTCTACCCGTGCTCTGTGATTTCAGGGGAGGCGGGCCACTGCCTGGGATCCATGATTGAGAGGGTCTTCTGGCTGTGCTCCACATTCAATCAAAGCCACTATCTGTGCTCACTGGTTGGGAGGAGCTGTGCTCTGTGGTCAGATGGAGCCAGTAGCAAGACTTGTAGTTAACTGTGGTTGGATAGGGAAGCAGGCTGTGCTCCCTGGCAGGGCAGCACCACTAGCCGGACACTGTGATTAGGCAGGGCTGCATTCTGTGCTCTGCAGTCATTCCTGGCCTCAGGCTGTGCTGCCTGTCCAGGTGGTGTCACAGGCTGAACTCAGAGTTCAGGAAGGGCCACAGGGAGGGCTTCACAATAGAGCAGTGCTTCAGGCTGTGGTCCGTGATCAGGTGAGGTTGCAGTCTGTGCACTAAAATTGGGCAGAGCTGCAGGCTGGGTTCTATTATTGGAAGGGCTGTTGACTGTGCTCCACTGTTGGATGAGGTTAAGGCTGCACCCGCTGGTCAGGCAAAGACTCCAGCTATACATTGCAGTTGGGTGAGGATAGAGGCTGTGCTCCATGGTCAAGCAGTGTTGCTGTCCAGGTTCTCTGATCAGGTCGAACTGCAGGCTGTGCACGATTGGGTGAATCACTGGCTCATCTCCCTGCCTGAGTAAGGCTGCAGTCTGCTCAGCAATTGGGTGGGGCCACAGGCTG
This sequence comes from Lipotes vexillifer, assembly GCF_000442215.2. NCBI lineage: Eukaryota > Metazoa > Chordata > Mammalia > Artiodactyla > Lipotidae > Lipotes > Lipotes vexillifer. The sequence continues at coordinate 1,434,151 of NW_006780322.1, forward strand.
GCCTTCAAGGCTCCCCAGGATCACTCTTCAGCATCCCTGGTCAGGTAGGCAAAAAGGACAGCTGGTTTTCCTCTTTCCCCAAGAGGAGCTGTAGGATTTGCTCTATGGCTGCCTGGGATCTCTGGCAAGCCTTCCTGTTTGGGCAGGGCTGAGACTATATACTCAGAACTTGGGTGGAGCTGTTGACTTGCTTTCCTGTCCAGGCAGTGCTGTCTAAAGGGCTCCACAGCCTGTACGATTCATTTACTGGGGACTAAAACCAGGCAGAAATGCCACTTGAGTTCCCTGGCCAGACAGAGCCACCAGCACAGCTATGCAAATAGGCAGAGTCACTGGCTGGAATCTCTGCTGAGTGCTGCCACTGCCAATAGGAACATGATCTGCCAAGATCAAAATGCTGGCTGCTTTAAGCTGCACCCTCTTCTTCATCTATATGTGATTCCCCCATAGTCCACCCTCCCAGATTCCCCAGGTGGGGTCACACCCAAGGGAGTCTAGTGGGAATCGTCCATCAATGCTGGGGAAACTGGATGTCCATCTTGGGCTCTCTTTTTCCCACTGGGGAAACCAAAGGTCCAGGCAGGCCCTCTCAGGGTGGCACTGTGCCAGCCTGTGGCGGGAGGGTGATGCAGTCAAACTGAGACCACTCCTCTTACTCTTTTACTGCAGGCCTTCTTTGTCTCTGTGTCCAAGGGGTTCTTCAGCCTTACCTTGGGTTCTGGGATTTTCACAAAGGTGTCTTGTCTTTGCATATTTGCCACTCGTCTTTACGTGAGGGAGCTAAAGTCAGAGACCACCTATTCTGCCATTTTGCTGACCTTTTATTATTCTCTTAATGTCAATGGTATCAGTAGTGGTAACCTCACTTTCATTTCTTTTTCTTTAATTTTTATTTTATATTGGACTATAGTTGATTTACAATGTTGAGTTAGTTTCAGGTGTACAGCAGTGTGATTCAGTTATACATATACATATATCTATTCTTTTTCAAATTCTTTTCCCATTATTGTTAATAGGTTATTCCAGAATATTGAGCAGAGTTCTCTGTGCTATACAGTAGGTCCTTGTTAGTTATCTATTTGAATATAGTAGTGTGTGTATATCAATCCCAAACTCCCAAATTATCCCTCCCCCTCACCTTTCCCCTTTGGAAACCATAAATTTGTTTTCTAAGTCTGAGTCTGTTTCTGTTTTATGAATAAGCTCATTTGTATCACTTTTTTTAGATTCTGCATATAAGCAGTATCATATGATATTTGTCTTTCTCTGTCTGACTTACTTCATTTAGTAGGATAATCTCCAGGTCCATCCATGTTGCTGCAAATGGCATTATTTCATTCTTTTTAATGACTAATACTCCATTGTATATATGTACCATATCTTCTTTATCCACTCATCTGTCTGTAGACATTTAGGTTGCTTCCATGTCTTAGCTACTGTAAACAACACTGCAATGAACAATGGGGTGCATGAGTCCTTTTGAACCATGGTTTTCTCTGGATATATGCCCAGAAGTAGGATTGCTGGATCATATGGTAGCTATATTTTTAGTTTTTTAAGGAACTTCTGTACCATTCTCCATAGTGGCTGTACCAATTTACATTCCCACCAACAGTGCAAAAGGGTTCCCTTTTCTCTACACCCTCTCCAGTATTTCTTTTGTTTGTAGACTTTCTGATGATGGCCATTCTGACTGGTGTGAGCTGATATCTCATTGTAGTTTTGAATTGCATTTCTCTAATAATTAGTGATGTTGAGCAGCTTGTCATGTGCCTCTTGGCCATCTGTATGTCTTTCATTTCTGATAATAGCATTTGTGTCTTCAGTCTTTTTTCCTTAGCCTGGCTAGAGGTTTATCAATTTTATTGATCTTTTGAAGGACCAAGTTTTCATTACTTTATCTATTGTTTTCAATTTTATTGGTTTCTTTTCCTAAATTTTATTATTTCTTTTTTCTGCTTATTTCAGATTTAATTTGCACTTGTTTTTCCAGTTTCCTTTGGTGGAAGGTTTGATTATTAATTTTAGTTGTTTCTTCTTTTCTAATATCCTCATTCAGTGCTATAAATTTCCCTCTGAGAACTACTGTCACTGAACCCCACAAATTTTTAAAGGTTGTATTTTCCTTTAATCCAAAATATTAAATTTCTCTTGAGACCTCTTCTTTGGGTAGTGTTATTTAGAAATGTGTTATTTAATCTCCAAGTATTTTGGAATTTTTCAGCCATCTTTCTGTTTTTGGTATGTTGTTTTTGATATCTAGTATGGTCTTGAAGCACTCTTTGTATGATTTCTATTTTTCTAAATTTGTTAAGATATATGTTTTATGGCCCAGACTGCAGTCAATATTAGTGAGTGTTCTATATGACCTTGAGAAGATAATCTGTTCTGCTCTTGTTGGACGAATTTTTCTGTAAATACAAATTAGATCCACTTGATTGATGGTGCTGTTCAGTTCAACTATTTTCTTACTGATTTTCTGGCTGCTGGATCTGTCAATAACAATAGAGGTATGTTGAAGTTTCCAGTTATAATAGTGGATCTGTCTGTTTCTTCTTGTAGTTATATCAGTTTTTGGCAAACATTTTATGCTCTGTTGTTTGACACGTATGTACTAAGGATTGCTATGTCTTTTGGAGAATTGACCTCTTTATCATTATGCAATGCCCTCTTTATTCTTTTTTTTTTTAATTGAAGTATGAAGTATAGTTGATTTCACAAAATAAGTTCATTTGTATCATCTTTTTAGATTTCATAAATAAATGATATCATGCTGACTTACTTCACTTAGTGTGATAATCTCTAGTTCCAGCCATGTTGCTGCAAATGACATTATTTCATTCTTTTTATGGCTGAGTAATATTCCATTGTGTGTGTGTGTGTGTGTGTGTGTGTGTGTGTGTGTGTGTGTGTGTGACATCTTCTCTATCCATTCATTTGTCCAGGGACACTTAGGTTGCTTCCATGTCTTGACTATTGTAAATAGTGCTGCTATGAACATTGGGGTGCATGAATCTTTTTGAATTAGAGTTTTCATCTTTTTCAGGTGTATGCCCAGGAATGAGATTGCTGGATCATATGGCAACTCTATTTTTAGTTTTCTAAGGAACCTCCATACTGTTTTCCATAGTGGCTGTACCAACCTATATTCCCACCAGCAGTGTAGCAGGGTTCATTTTCTCCACACCCTCTCCAGCATTTATTATTTGTAGACGTTTTGATGATGGCCCTTCTGACCAGTGTGAGGTGATACCTCATTGTAGTTTTGATTTGCATTTCTCTAATAATTAGCGACGTTGAGCATCTTTTCATGTATGTTGGCCATCTGTATGTCTTCTTTGGAGAAATGTCTATTTAGGTGTTCTACCCATTTTTTGATTGGGTTGTTTGTTTTTTTATATTGAGTTGTATGAGCTGTTTGTATATTTTGGAAATTAAGCCCTTGTCAGTCATTTGCAAATATTTTCTCCCATTCCATAGGTTGTCTTTTCATTTTGTTTATGGTTTACTTTGCTGTGCAAAAGCTTTTAAGTTTGATTAGCTCTCATTTGTTTATTTTTGCTTTTATTTCTTTTGCCTTGGGAGACTGACCTAAGAAAACATTTCTACAATTTCTGTCAGAGAATATTTTGCCTATGTTCTCTTCTAGGAGTTTTATGGTGTTGTGTCTTATATTTAAGTCTTTAGTCCATTTTGAATTTATTTTTGTGTATGGTATGAGAGAGTGGTCTAACTTTGTTGATTTACATGCGGCTGTCTAAGTTTGCCAACACCATTTGCTGAAGAGACTGTCTTTTCTCCATTGTATATTCTTGCCTCCTTTATTGAAGATTAGTTGACCATAGGTGTGTGGGTTTATTTCTGGGCACTCTACTCTGTTTCATTAATCCATATGTCTGTTTTTGTTTCAATACCATGCAGTTTTGATTACTGTAGCTTTGTAGTATTGTCTGAAGTCTGGAAGGGTTATGAGTCCAGCTTTGTTTTTTTCCCTCAGGTTTGCTTTGGCAATACTGGGTCTTTTGTGGTTCCATATAAATTTTAGGATTATTTTTCTAGTTCTGTGAAAAATGCCCTGGGTAATTTGATAAGGCTTGTATTAAATCTGTAGATTGCTTTGAATGACCTCTTCATTCTTGATAATTTTCCTTGACTCTGAAGTCTACTTTGTCTGAAATTAATATGTTTTATTCCATCTCTTTACTTTTAATCTGTCTGTGTCTATATTTAAAGTGAGTTTCTTATAGATAACATATACTTGCATCTTTTAAATTCATCCACTCTGTTAATCTCTACCTTTTAATCAATATTTAGGTCATTTACATTTGAAATGATTATTGATATAGTTAGAGTAATATCTACCATATCTGTTGGTGTTTTCTATTCATTGCCCTTGTTCTGTATTTGTTTTCTATTTTTATTTTTGTGGGTTTTTTCCTCTCTTTCTCCCTTCTGTGGTTGTAATTGAACATTTTAAAGATTCCTTTTTCTCTCCTGTCTTATCATATCAATTATACTACTTTTTTTAGTGGTTGCCCTAGAGTTTGAAATATAAATTTACTGTGACTCCAAGTCCATTTTCAAATAACAGTGTCCCTTCATGGGTAGTGCAAGTACATCATAACAAAGTATTCTCAATTTTCCCCACCTGTTTCTTGTAACATTTCTGTCAATTTATGTCACTTACCCATAAGGTATATGTTGTTGCTATTACTGTTTTGAACAAACTGTTAGATCAGTTAAGGTTAAGAAAATAGATTTTATATTACCTTAATTTATTCCTTCTCTAATGCTCTTTATTTAGAGCTGATTTTCTGATGTATATAATTTTCTTCCTTTTAAGAACTTCTTTTAAAATGTCTTGCAAAGCAGGACTACTGGCAACAAATTCCTTCCATTTTTATCTTTCTGAGAAAATCTTTATTTCTCCTTCATTTTTTGAAGGCCAGTTGAACTGTGTACAGGATTCTAGGTTGGTGGGTTTTTTCTTTAATGCTTTAAATATTTCATTCTACTCTCTTCTTGCTTGCATGTTTTTTTTTTTTTTAAGAAGTTAAAAATATTTCTTGTCCATGTTCCTCTGTAGGTAAGATGTTTTTTCCTCTGACTTTTTTCAAGATCTTCTTTTTGTCTTTGATTGTTTGCAGTATCAATATATGCCTAAGTGTGGTTTTTAGATATTTATCCAGCAGGTGTTCTCTGAGCTTCCTGTATCTGTGGTTTTATGTCTGTCTTTAATTCTCATCACTGTTACTTCAACTATTTCTTCTCTTCCTTCTTCCTTTTCCTTCTGGTGGTCCCATTACACATATGTTACACTTTTTGTAATTGTCCCACAGTTCTTAGATACCGGAACCCCCACCCCACTTTCTGAAAGTTCATGTTACACCACTTTGCTTTTATAAAAGACCTACATTAGAACCTGTTTTCGCTAAACAAAATGAATCCAAAGGGAATTTTTGGTTTTACAAATTTAAAAACTGTTACCATACTAACATAGGTTTTTCATAAAAGTAAAGTGGCATGATGCAAACTTTTGGCAAGCATGGGATAAGTCTTCACTTTATGCCATTTTGGCTTATAAAAGTTTTCATAGGAATGCTCTGCTTTCAGATAGTGGGAGAGACATGTATTCTGTTCTTTTTCTTTTTTTTTTTCTCTTTACATTTCAATTTTGAAAGTTTCTATTGACATTTCTTCAAGCTCACTGATTCTTTGCTCAGCATATCCGGTATAGGGATGAGCACATCAAAGGCATTCTTCATTTCTGCTCCAAAGGGCTTTTGATTTCTAGCATTTCCTTTTATTTTTTCTCAGAGTTCTTATCTCTCTGCTTACATTACCCATCTGCTCTTACATGTTGACTACTTTCTTCACTAGAGCCTTTAGCATCCTAATCATAGTAGTTTTATTCCCTGTCTGATAATTTCAACGTTTCTGTCATATGAGTCTGTTTCCCGTGCTTGTTCTGTCTCTTCATCTGTCTGTGTGGTTTGCCTTTCAGTATGCCTTGTAATTTTTTTGTTGTAAGCCAGACATTGTATACAGGGCAAAATAAGCTGAGGTAATATGCCTTTAGTGTCAGGTTTTATGAATATCTGGATAGGAGTTAGGTTGTGTTTACGATTTGCTTTAGGTGTGTCAGAGATTAAGATTCTCCCTTGTCTTTGGCTTTCCCTAGAAACTTTTTTTTTTAAATAACACCTGAGATATGTTGTTCATTCAGTTATATTCCTCTTTTATTATGCAGGAGCTCTATTGATATGGTCATAAAGTGTGGGGAGAGGGTAAGTGTTCTATAGTCATGGAGTTTGGTATTAGTCTTTTAGTGAGCCTTTGCTCTTGGGATATTACCTTCACAAGCACATCTCAGCTCTCCCCACCCACTTTGATGGAACAGGAAGGCGAGAGAGGGCTGGAGTCCAGTATTTTCCTTCCCCCAGGCTGGAAGGAAAAGCTTGGAACAGTCTGGAGCATTTCCTTTCCCCAGGATTGTTAGGCTTTGATAAAACCCCAGTTCGGTTCTTTCAAAATAGTTTTTCTTGAGAGCAAGCCTTGCTAAGAACAGAATGCTCTAGGAGTATTTCAAAATGACGACTGAAAATAGCTACAAGGTTTCTTTCTGGACTGATGAAAATGTTCTAAAAGTGATTGTGGTGCTTGGCGCACAGTTATGTGAACATCCTAAAGACCGTTGAGTTGTACACTTTAAGTGGGGGAATTTTATGGTGTGTGAGTTGCATCTTAGCTAAACTGTTAAAAAAAAAAAAATGTTTCCTCAAGTCCGAAAGTGAGAGAAATTTTTGTTTCCTTCTTTCTTTGGCCTTGGCTTTCTCCTGCCTCTTCTCCACCCACACTTCAAGCCAGTAGCCTCCAAGGAGCACTCAGTTTACAGCCCCTGCTGCCACAATGTCAAACTCTGTAGAAATATGTTATGCAGATCAGAAATCAAAACGTCATAGTATGTGAAGTCCGACACAGACTGGCAATTGCACAGACACTTAGAGGTTAGGCCAGGGGCGAGGGTAAGAAGAAGGGCAAGTTGACTCTGGAAAGTGTTTAAATTCCCTTTGCCATGTACCTTGTTTTATATTGTCTGCTAGAGGCTTTACTTCATTTATACTTGTTTCCAGTTTTTGTGTGTTTTGTTCATAATCTACAAGTTGAGTTCTTTGCACGTTTTTATTGTGCATATCTATTGACCCCTTGTGCCCCTGTGGTATTTGCCCTCTTTTTCTAGGAAACATGTATGATTGAAATTTGCATGCTTATATTTTCAAATTCATGATTGTATTCTCAGAGAGCGAAGTGTATTTGGCCAATGATAAAAATATTGATCAGAAGTAAAGGAGATAGAGTCTCAATTACCAGCTGCCTGTCACACAGCATACATGCTTTCCTAGTTTGGTCATGGCACTTACTCATCTTAGTGATATATTTAACTTGAGGAGCTTAACAGTTTCCATTTCCACTACTTAACAAAATGCCTAAACCCTGTTAATGTGCTCCATAAATATTAATGAATTAACGAATGAGCTACCTGGATAGCCTCTACCTAGTACTGATGCTTCCACTGTCTTCTTTTCTCTGGGCCACTATGCCTTTTTCATTTCCAAGCCTGCCTTTCTGCCTTGAAGTCTCAGGAAATATTGACTGTCTTTAGAGTTTATAGCCATGTCATCTGTCTACCCTGCAAGTAGAAAATCATTCTGGAAGAAAAGAAAAACATGATTACCACTCTTCTGTGTCTAAATATGAGACTAGTCATCTGCTGTTGATAGTGACCAGAGACGGCATTGACTTTGCCAAAGAGCGGTGGAATCACCTGGAATTGTACAGGAGAAATGGAGACCCTTGTGCTGTCCTGAATTTTGATGTCACTCTTTGCTGGCAATTCCACTGTATATCTGTTTGCACTAGATCTGGCTAAATGATAGTTAAAAGTTGCCAGGAAAGTAACTACATCTTATAAGACTCTTCTGCTGAGTCACAGAAATCCCAGCCACTTTGCCTGTGGAATAGCATCACTAAATGATTGAGTCATCATGGGCCAAACATGTCAAAACAATTCAAAGACAGGGACAATGCTGGTATGAAGTTTCCAGGGCATTCTGCAGAACCTAAGAATACTTGAATTTGTTGGTAGCTGTCTTGCAGGAAAGTGTGTTGAAAGTTACATTGTATTTGAAAGCCAAAATATTTAGTGATTTTAGAAGTCTAAGTTCAAGACAGTACTGACAAGTCAGTGCCAGGATGTGATTTACTTCCCCTTGCCCTCAAAATAGTGTATACAGAGAGCTATTTTCCAAGCTCAGAGAAAACCAGGATTCTGAATATTTCAAACCATTTCATCTCCTCTTGTGTATGGAGTAGCCTAATATTACAGACCCATCCTCCAACTGCCATGTGCCTGCAAACATAAGTCAATATCAGCTATGCTGGTAAGCAAGCAATGGTCCTGAAGGGATCAGATACTTTGATTTGCCAATAGGCTGCCTGATCTGGTTGTTCATTTGGGTTCAGCTCGAGAATCTAAGGGAAGTAAGTTAACTCTTCTAGACGTTAATTTTCATTTCCATAAAATGTAAGTAGGAAACCTTTCTTCTCAGGAATGGTCAGAAATGGTTAATACAGTATTTCTTAGATGTTTTAAGCTGTGTCATCAACTGATATCTGTTAAGCACTTTTGTATGGCTGTGTTTACAGTCCTCTTGATGAGGGATGCAAAATATACCTGTAAAAAGATAAGCCACAATACAAGGTGGTGTATGATAAATGCCAAGTAAGTGGTACAAGCATTGGGAAGAAGAGGTGATAGCAAAGGCAGCAATGGTGTAGAAAGACTGCCGGGAGAGACCAAGGGCCTTAACCATGCAGCAAGGGGGGAGGAGAAGGACTGTGCTGTAGAAAGGACAACATATCCAAAAAGCATGGCTGGGAAAGAGGGCTGGAGTAAAGGAAGTTATAAACCGAAAGCCCCATGCACCTGTGAAGTGAGATTATCCTTATGTTTCACTCCGTTTCTAGATAGCACCATTTAGAAGCCATAGTTATCAATTCTGCCTAAATTTCCTAGTCCCTTTCGTTTAATAAACAAAATATGATTCCACAGTCATTGGATCTTTTGAGGTTCTTGGTTCCATTGTCCTATTTTAAGGGTATCATATTTAGTAAGGTTTATTTCCCTGAGTATAAAAGTAATACATGTTTATTATAGAAAATTTGAAAAATATGTTTACCCATGTTTCATAGGAGCATTACATTCTTATCAGTTGTAGCTCTTCATATAGTAATTACTTCTTTGTCATATTTTCCATGGTTTCTTTGCCTTTTATTTTTGTTTTATATATACATATATTAAAGCTGTAAATTTGTATGTAGTAATATGTAATTTCTCTTATTTTATTCTTCAAAAGTCCTTCCACAATCAGAAGATTAATACCTCCATTTCTTCTTTATTGTTCCATTTTTTAAAAATTATATTGTAAATGCATCTAGAATTTATTTTGGGGAAAGGTCTGAAATTAGGATTTAATTTATTTTTGTTTCATGCAGTTAATTTTCCCAGCACCATTGTTGATTAATCCATTTCCCCAGATTTGGCAATCCTGTCTTTTAAATTTACAGTGCTATCTACTTAAAGAGTGTGTGTGTGTGTGTGTGTGTGTGTGTGTGTGTGTGTGTGTGCGTGCGCGCACGCTGTTTTCATGGAAGATAGGAAGTTGGGAAAATCTTCCACCATGTTAAACCAGAACTAAGTTCTATTTTCGGTGCGAACTTTTAAATCAAACATTCTCAGTGGGTTTGATTTTGTCAAATCAGTGTTATACTTTATCTCCAGCTGTTCTCATTGATGGGAAAAGATTTTAACTGTTTCCATATTGACTCCTTTTTTTTAACCTTTACTCTCTGACACATACCTGTAAGGCCTGTTTCTTCATTCTTAGGAATATGTCATTTTTATTCCTGCTTTCATTCATAGTGCTTTTTGCCTGAAAGGCCCTCTTTCTAGTCGTCTCCCAGTAGTACCTCAATACCCAGATCAGATCCTAATTCTTCCAGCTAGGTTTGTTTCGTCCTCTGAACTCCAGTAGCACTGATAATCTATACGTAACAATTGAAACCTTTCATTCATTTTATCCCATATGTAAACCTTGTTTTACCAGATATTGTAAGCTTCTTGCAGAGACTATTTCTTATCTTCCTTAATACCTAGCACTGAGATTCTTTTTTAATCTCATTTAAGTATATATATACAGACTGCCAACAAACACATGAAAGAATGCTCAACATCATTAATCATTAGAGAAATGCAAATCAAAACTACAATGAGATATCATCACACACCAGTCAGAATGGCCATCATCAAAAAATCTAGAAACAATAAATGCTGGAGAGGGTGTGGAGAAAAGGGAACACTCTTGCACTGCTGGTGGGAATGTGAATTGGTTCAGCCACTATGGAGAACAGTATGGAGGTTCCTTAAAAAACTACAAATAGAACTACCATATGACCCAGCAATCCCACTACTAGGTATATACCCTGAGGAAACCAGAATTCAGAAAGAGTCATGTACCAAAATGTTCATTGCAGCTCTATTTACAATAGCCCGGAGATGGAAACAACCTAAGTGCCCGCCGTCGGATGAATGGATAAAGAAGATGTGGCACATATATACAATGGAATATTACTCAGCCATAAAAAGAAACGAAATTGAGCTATTTGTAATGAGGTGGATAGATCTAGAGTCTGTCATACAGAGTGAAGTAAGTCAGAAAGAGAAGGACAAATACCGTATGCTAACACATATATATGGAATTTAAGAAAAAAAAATGTTATGAAGAACCTAGGGGTAAAACAGGAATAAAGACAGAGACCTACTGGAGAACAGACTTGAGGATATGGGGAGGGGGAAGGGTGAGGTGTGTTAGGGCGAGAGAGAGACATGGACATATATATACTAACAAACGTAAGGTAGATAGCCAGTGGGAAGCAGCCGCATGGCACAGGGAAACCGGCTCGGTTCTTTGTGGCTGTCTGGAGGGGTGGGATAGGGAGGGTGGGAGGGAGGGAGACAAAGAGGGAAGAGATATGGGAACATATATATATGTATAACTGACTCACTCTGTTATAAAGCAGAAACTAACACACCATTGTAAAGCAATTATACCCCAATAAAGATGTTAAAAAAAATATATATATGGATCAGGTCAACAGCTAAAATATTAGAATGCAGAGAATCCATTGTTATGTATTTGCCACCTTCTCTGCCAGCATCTCACACAGCTAGTATCAGGGTCTCTATAAGACCAAGGCAAAATAAATTACTTTCCCCACTTGACACGAGAAAGAAAGAATTGTAATGCAAAAAAGAACCATCGGTTACTAAAAGACATCACTCAGAAGTAAGACCTCCCAAATTCAGTCCTTTTGTCTTTCTACTAGCTACTAGCTACCTTTCCAAAGCTACTTTGTTGCCAAATAATTTTTAAAATTTAGCTTGTATTTATCAAAGTATGTTCAACAGAACCATATTTCCATAGCATGCTAATAAGTGTCTTGCAATGAAAGAGTTCCATAGTAAATAAATTTGGGACATGCTGAGTTAAACAAATTTCAAATGGGCTTCTTTACAGCAGAAATTCTCAGAATCCTTAATATGGTACTTAAGGTAGTGAGTCAAACTTACTGCCTGCAGAACTCTTTTTTTTTTTTTTTTCCACAAAGAATCTGTGAACATACTTTGGGAAATAGTGCTGTTCTATTCCTTTCTCTCTGCACTCACCCCTTTCTTTCCTGCTTCTTATATTCCTTTTTTGGTTTTCTGTCTAGGGTACATTGTGCAGTAAGGTGATCCTGCCATTATAAGATGCCTTGAGATGGGGATGCTTGTCAGAAAGAATCTCTTGTCTTGATATAATTACATGTACTACCACAAAAATAGCCAAAGCTTTATCATTTTAAGGAATGTTATTAAGTGGCATGTGGTATCTATTGCTTTGAAACAGACAGCTTTTCTAAAAGAAATGTTTTGAGTTAGTATACCAAAATTTACCAATTTGAATCTTTGTCGGGAATTTAGATGATTTATCATTTTTGCTATTGCAAGTGACTCTATAATATACATTTTCATGCAGTATTAACTATAGAAGAGTGAAAATGGAACAGATATTTGAATTTGTGAATTGTCTCTCTCCTCCTTTCTTCCCTTTGTGTGATGCTCCGCAGCCTCCACTGGGGAACTCCCTGCCTTGACCCCTCTGATAAATACCTGATTTCTTCCAGGCCTGGAAAGAGATGTCTTGCTTATCATTATAGACCATAAATTGTTGGACTAAACTTGTTCTGTTGTCATAAAGATTGCAAATGGCAGGCTGATTCTGGTTGCTCCGTTTCCACCAACTTGAATCTTTCTAACCTGTAATCTGCACTTGCTTCCCCCGTTGCTTGGTGCTGCTTCCTGTAAACTCTCCCATCACTGTCAGAGTTCAGTCTTCTTCCGGATGTCCCAGTAGTACCTCAAATGCAGTATAGCCTAAATTTCATGCTTTATTTTTCCTTTTTTCTCCATTCCTTCTCCCCTTTGATGGCATCACTACCCAATCCATCACTCAAACTAAAAAATCTTAAATTTATCCTTGATTCCTCTTTTTCTCCCACTTACTACTCATTCTCCTGGGTATAGGGTAGATTTTCAAGTGATGTCAACGCTATGCCCTTACCACATCTCAAACCAATTGTTTACTCTGTATCTCTATTACTTCCAACCCCAATTAAAGCTCTTTCAACTTATCACTTTCTTCATTATTTCTTCAGTGTAGTCCATCCTGCACAATGGAGTAGAATGACCAAAGTTATCAACTCCACACTTAGACACTTTTGATCACTTCCCTTTGTCTAAATGATAAAATCCAAACTTCCTTCTCCTGTATGGAATCCAAACTTGCTGACTCTAGCCTACTTTCACAGCCTCTTTTCTGCCTTTTTCCTCTCATCCTATGTATGCTTCAATCAGACTTTCACCCTGAATGTCTTGCTCGTTCATATCTTTTTACCTTTATAAACAGTGTTCCTCCACCAGCAATACTCTTTTTGTTGGTGTGATGAATACTATTAGTGAGCAACATTACTTATGTAATGCTGAAACGACCAAGTTGTTTTTCTAAGTTGAGTAAAATTATTAGCTTCCTGATGAAAGATTGTCTTGTTTAAAAAATAAATACAGGCAGCTTCAAGTTATTTATGATTTTATTGCACTGATTCCAAGAATATGGTAGTTTTTGAGGTTTGCTTAAGGGCATCTTTGTGATCTATTTTTGTAAACACGCTACACGTGCTTGAAAAGAATGTGTATTTTCTAATAAATAAATGCAGGGTTACATATCCAGTGAATCAAACTTAATAACTGTGCTATTCAAATCATCTGCATCTTTACTAATTTGTATAAAACCCGCTTTATCCAATTACCAAAAGACGAGTGTTAAGACCTCCCTCTATTATTGTGGTGTATCATTTTATTCTTAATAATAGTGTCAGTTTTTATTCTGTATATTTTGTTGTATATTCTGAGACTGTGCTCTGGGTATATAAAAGTTTAGAAATTTTATGTCTTGGTGAATTATTCTTTTACCAGTATATAGTGACCCTCTTTATTCCTAAATATTGTTTTTTTTGTCTTATAGTCTATACTGTACCTACTTTCTCTTTTGTTTTTAGTATCTGCTCAGTATGTCTTTTTCCATTGCTTGACTTTGAACTTTCTGTGTCCTCATAGTTATTTTTAGATTTATCTCTTATAAGCAGCATACAGTTGTATTTGCTTATTAATACATGAAAACTTCTATCTTTTAACTGATTAATTTAGATCATTGCAATCACATTTTTGTTTCTAACAACTTATTTGTGCTATTTTCCATGCCTTTTCCTTGTTTCTTTTTGTTTTTATCCTTTCCTGCTTTCTATTTTTCATATTTTGGTTTTAAAATGTTAGCATTACAAATATGAATTTATAGAACGCAGATATTTTTTAAACTGTTTTACACCTGGAATCACTTTCAGTCTTTGACACACATATCAAGGATTATATCTTTTTTTGCTTTTATATAATGGCTGTCAATTCTGCTGCTTCCTATTTACTTGACAAATACACTGACAACTTGTTTCTAGTTAAGACAGAAAAATCCCTAATTTCAAGTTATTCGTTTTTCCTTTTGCCATTATTTATTTGAATGACAGAGATGTCAAATTTAATATAATCAACACCACTTGGCTGTATACATAGTGTGAATACCAATTCACTGATGTACCTAGACTGCTGACTTATTGAATGAAGTTAGTCCCTTTGTAGTTACTACCAGAATGACAGTGCTTTGGTGATGGTATTAAGAGCTAATCAAAGTGAACATAAAACCTAAATTCATATTTTTTCTTTAAAACGTGAGAACCAACTGACAAAGGATTAATCTCAAAAATTTACAAGCAGCTCATGCAGCTCAATATCAGAAAAACAAACAACCCAATCCAAAAATGGGCAGAAGACCTAAATAGGCATTTCTCCAAAGAAGATTTACAGATTGCCAACAAACACATGAAAGAATGCTCAACATCATTAATCATTAGAGAAATGCAAATCAAAACTACAATGAGGTATCATCTCACACCGGTCAGAATGGCCATCATCAAAAAATCTACAAACAATAAATGCTGGAGAGGATGTGGAGAAAAGGGAACCCTCTTGCACTGTTGGTGGGAATGTAAATTGATACAGCCACTATGGAGAACAGTATGGACGTTCCTTAAAAAACTAAAAATAGAACTACCATACGACCCAGCAATCCCACTACTGGGCATATACCCTGAGAAAACCATAATTCAAAAAGAGTCATGTACCACAATGTTCATTGCAGCTCTATTTACAATAGCCAGGACATGGAAGCAACCTAAGTGTCCATCGACAGATGAATGGATAAAGAAGATGTGGCACATATATACAATGGAATATTACTCAGCCATAAAAAGAAACGAAATTGAGCTATTTGTAATGAGGTGGATAGACCTAGAGTCTGTCATACAGAGTGAAGTAAGTCAGAAAGAGAAAGACAAATACCGTATGCTAACACATATATATGGAATTTAAGAAAAAAAAATGTCATGAAGAACCTAGGGGTAAGACAGGAATAAAGACACAGACCTACTAGAGAATGGACTTGAGGATATGGGGAGGGGGAAGGGTAAGCTGGGACAAAGTGAGAGAGTGGCGTGGACATTATACACGACCAAATGTAAAGCCGATAGCTAGTGGGAAGCAGCACATAGCACAGGGAGATCAGCTCGGTGCTTTGTGACCACCTAGAGGGGTGGGATAGGGAGGGTGGGAGGGAGGGAGACGCAAGAGGGAAGAGATATGGGAACATATGTATATGTATAACTGATTCACTTTGTTATAAAGCAGAAACTAACACACCATTGTAAAGCAATTATACTCCAATAAAGATGTAAAAAAAAAAGATATTTTATATTATTTATTTACTTTTTATAAATATATTTATTTACTTTTGGCTGCATTGGGTCTTCATTGCTGCGCGCGGGCTTTCTCTAGTTGCGGCGAGAGGGGCTACTCTTTGTTGCGGTGCACGGGCTTCTCATTGCAGTGGCTTCTCTTACTGTGGAGCACGGCTCTAGGCGCACGGGCTTCAGTAGTTGTGACACACGGGCTCAGTAGCTGTGGCACACAGGCTTGGTTGCTCCACGACATGTGGGATCTTCCAGGACCAGGGCTCAAACCCGTGTCCCCTGCATTGGCAGGTGGATTCTTAACCACTGCGCCACCAGGGAAGTCCCAAGATCAAGATATTTTAAAGGGATGTTATAGAAAAAGGAATAATTCAGTAACTCACACATTCAGGGATGCACCTTTACTCTCCAGCAACACCAGGCTACCTCTAGTTCCTTGCATGGATAGTGCTGTTTCCCCCTCCATGTCTTTGCTTTTACTACCCTCTTCCCTTGCTGGGATGTCCTTCACCTTTCCCCTGTTTTTTATGTAAAATATGGGGGGAAATATTTTAGATTTACAGAAAAGTTGCAAAGATAATTCAGAGAGTTCCTGTGTGCCTTTCACCCAGTTTTCCCTAATGTTAACGTCTTTTCTCTTACCATTGTATATTTGTCACAACTAAGAAATCAACATTGGCACATTATTATTAACTAACTATAGACTTTATTCAAATTTCATCAGTTTTTCCACTAGTGTCCTTTTTCTATTTCAGGATCCAATCTAGGATACTACATTGCATTTAGTCATCCTATCTCCTTAGACTCTCTGCCTTCTATTTGATTGTTTTTTTTTAAATCTCCTTTCCCTCTTTTTCCTTTTAGTTTGATGGTTTTGCATTCTATTTCTCTTCTTTTAGAACTTACCAACACACCATGTTTCCTGGGATATGGAGAGACTGTCACATATGTTGCTGTGGTGGTATAAATTGGTACAACTTATAAGGAGGGAATATAGTGTGTATATCTTTTAATCCAGCAGTTCCCCTCCAATGACTCAGTCCTACAGATTTATATACTTGTGCACATGTACTAGGTTATTTACTACATCATTATTTATAATTGTTTAATAGGATACGAATGAAGAAGTTTTATATACTGATAGGAAGTGATGCCCAGTATATTATTAAGTGGGAACGGGGAAGCAAAATTCAGAACAGTGTATTTAATATGCTTTCATGAAAGGTTTCCTTATTCCTACTAGATTTGTGTTCTGGTCTGCCCTTTCACTAAGGTTCAGCCCGTGAGGAGTCTTGTCTTTTCACAGCAATCTCAGTTCTAACCAGGCTGCATAGACTGGTCCAAGTCATTGTCTCCAGTCCCCATGTGGGCTTGAAAACCCAAGCTTCAGGCACTTCCCCGCCTGCTAGGACAACCAAATGAATTTTTCATTACTCCCTCTTTTTGATAATGACTTTTTACATCAATGTAAAAAACTACTCTGTCACCTAGGAATATGAAAATTAAATAAATAATAATATATGCAAAGAATTTAGCTCAATACCTGACCCAAAGTTCCCAATAAACATTAACTATTGCTGTTGAGTTGCTTTTTCTAGTTTTCTATATGCTGTCAGACCTACTATTGCTATTTAGGTTGATAATGCGGATCACCAGACATTAATCTAAAAAAATCCTTATTTAGGCTTTTGCACTCTGAAAATATTTGGAGCTTAAACAAACTGAAAAAAGGAGAGAAATTAAACTAGAAAGTGGCTGTGTTTATAAACAAGCAGTCTTGAAACACAAGACCATTGTGGTAATTGGAATGGTCTGTACCCCAGAATGTCCTGCTTAATAGATGCAAAGCTCACCAACTAGCTGGGAAAAGGCAGAGCACTGTGTTTACCCCCAAGGTGGTCAGATGAGGCAAATCTGAATTCCTAAGCTCCACAATTAGTCTCTACCCAAAAACTTACCATGACCCTCACCATCTAAATGTTTACATTAAGGATTCTGTTATCCTGAAGTGTTACAGCATTCTGGCTCTTAAAAAAAAAACAAAAAACAGGCATCTACTAGATCTGAGAACATTTTCTCTCTTTATAAATGTATTTAATAATAAAATAGAAACACATGTTCTTTTTCCAAATACCATGTTAATTCAAAAAAGGCCTTTTCATTAGATGATATATACACAAGGGCTAAAGATTACAAAGGAAAAAAATTAAATTGTAAACTATACAAGGATGCTTAGGAGAAGACCTTAACAGCTGCCGTAATCAAAGATGCTATCCCTTCTGCTTGCTCTGTTTGCAATCTGACATTCATGGGGAATACTGTCTAGGGAGAGCCTGAAATGGTTTCATAATCTGTAACCACAAAGGGATGACTCAGATCTTTATCTTTTATAAACTGCACTCATAACTTGGTGCTTTACTCACTTTCCCAAAGTTTAAATGTCTGGTCCAATGATTTAAAACAAGTTGAAGGCATCTCTTTGTTTTGGGTTTCTTTTCCCCACTGCATTTTCTGAATAGTGGTTTCTCAGTGGCTATTAGCTATTGCAATCAGTTAACCCTTATAACTTTATCTGCCTATGGGGCTCTTTCTATCTTCTCACCAAATTAGAGTGGAGCCTGGTGACCAAGGAAAAGACAGCGGTATCCTTTGCCCGGAGGGATGCAGGGCAGAGGAGATGGACCTTAGACATACTGAACACAGATGCTGCTGCCACCACACATTTTCTGTGCTGGTGACTCACACAGAAAGCAGCTAGTCTCTGAAGAGAGAGTGAGTGTACTGCAAGGTCTCACATGAAAGTAAGTGTCTCTTCTCCTCTTAGTGTCTTAGCCACCAGCCTCATCTTATTGGTTGAGTTATTAAGGAATGGTAAATACATGAAGGGACCCCTACCATGAAAGTCCCCTCTGCCCAGTTAGGGTTCAGAGTAGCTTGTGATGAGTTATTTGAAGTGTTGTACATATGTTCAGTGATATACACAGCTCATTGTGCAATAACAGCGTTTTCCAGGAGAATTACTCATGTAGTCCAGGGGACCCCATGACCTCTCTCTGACATAGGCCAGAATCAGATACTTCTGAGAAAGCTACTAGTGTGCCCAGAAGGACTCACTTACAAAATACTCTATCACAAGAAGAAAGGCTGTGTGCTCTGCGTACTCTCCCAGCTGATAATTAGCTCAGTTTCTAGCCTAGGGCTGTTTGTTAGTTTTTGAGATTCTATAACTAGGTACAGTGCTACTCAAGTATATCATAAAGTTTTTATATTAAAAATGATTAAGAAGCTTCTTGAATAAATTGTCCAATGCCTTAAAAAATAATTATTACATAGTTGTTCTCATGTCTGCACAGAAATATTTCCTTCCATACTTTAAGGCCTACCTTTCCTGTAGAAAGGTTTCTCTGATAAATTCTGGACACAAAGATGGCCTTTTGAACTCTTCTCATATATGGCATTTCCCTACTGCAGTGAGTAGGTGTTTGTCAGCTTGGGATATAGCACTTGCCTCTCTTTTTTTAGATCTGACTCTGTTTTCCAGTGGCAATCACAGAATTCTCTGTGTCTTATAGGACTTGTTATTCAAGTGCCCAGAACACACCAGGTAGTGGGGGCCAGACAACAAAAGGACAGAAATTGTAAATGTTTAAAAGAAATACCATCTTCTTTGGCTATTTCATTAGTGAATCTCCCAGGTTCTGAGAAGCTCTTAATGACTTGTCTCATTATTGTGAGAATACCAGCTGTTTCTCAGTTATTCTGGATCTCTGCTCAGTTATCCCTTACCTTTTCCTTCATATCCCTTGCCTTTGCCCAGCCTCACCTCCCCAGCTTGACCCTCTTACCAGCTGGTTAATTCATAAGGGTTTCCCAAAACCAAGGAGAAGACAGATAAGAGAAGGCAGTCACAGAGTATTTATGGGTTTCAGATACATATGTCAAATAGGATGTGTTTTCAGATATCTTCTGGGCCGAAACGCTGAGTTGATTACAGTGACGCTCAGAAGAAGGTAGCCTCGGGGGCTTCCCTGGTGGTGCAGTGGTTGAGAGTCCGCCTGCCGATGCAGGGGACGCGGGTTTGTGCCCCAGCTCGGGAGGACCCCACGTGCCGCGGAGCGACTGGGCCCGTGAGCCATGGCCACTGAGCCTGCGCGTCCAGAGCCTGTGCTCCGCAACGGGAGAGGCCACAACAGTGAGAGGCCCGCATATCGCAAAAAAAAAAAAAAGAAGGTAGCCTCTGCCCTTAAGTACTTTAAAAGTAAGTTATTCTTAGAGGTTCATTCGTTCATTTATTCAATAAATATTTGCTGAACCTCTGCTGTGTGCCAGGCACTTGAGATATATCAGTGAACAAAACAGACCAAGATTTCTGACCTCATGGAGCTTACAATTTAGGATAGAGGAGTGAGGAAATAAATAAGGAGAATAATTAATCAACTATATACTTGCAGGTGGGTAATAAGGATTGTGGAAAGAATAAGAAAGTAGAACAAGGGAAAGGGGGTTGAAACTATGGAGATTTGGAGAGACAGGTCACAGTATTAAATAAGAAAGGGTAAGCCTCCTTGAGGGTGAGATTTGAGCAACACCTTGAGGGAGATGGTATAATTAGCCAAGCAGGTACCTGAGAGAAGAGCAGTGTTCCAGGTGACGGGAGAGCCATGATTTATCATTTAAAATTTGCAGGCATTTTTAAATTTAGCAATTTGATGTAGATTGTTTTATTCTTCTTTTTCAAATGAAGAAACTGGATATACCAGCTGAATATCAGCTTTGGCTTAAAGCAACCGTCAGTTGAGGTAGATTTTAGACAGAGGCCATTGTCTTGGTTTTACAGATTGGGAAAAGTAAAACACATAAAGGAAAGGAGAACTAAATTCCTTAGAGTCATGAAACTGAACAACATGAAACAGGCCACAATCTTTTAGATTAGCACTGCACTAATATGTCATCACAGGGTTTGTCTTCCTTGGGGCTGAGAGATTTCTTCCCTTGTATATTGATTTCAGATATTTTCTCTGATATATTAAATTGTCATCAGTTTCCCTATGTGATATGATGTACTTACACTTGTTATAAAGCAAGTTAAATGAATTTCAATGAAGAGGGGGAAACTATAGCATGGAGACCCTAGACATAAGTCTGGTCATTTCTTAGCAGCATTGCCACACTGTACATGCTTTGAATGCCCTGGAAATTATTAGAATGTTTTCCTAGAGGTCAGAGTGCCCATCTGGAAGGTCTGTAGGGAATCTGCTTGTGATCATCTCTGCTGCCCCAGGGGGCATGAAGAGCCAGCCCTCCTCTGCTATTTTCTCACCGTCTTGGCTGGTTAGCGGGCAGCCATCTGCTTTGGTTCAAGTGAGGAGGGCCAGCAGAGAGAGGACTTGAAAGTAGCAGAGCCATCACCTAGCAGCAGTTTAGAAAGAGCTGGGTATATTCCCTAAGCTCAGTCCAGTTTATATACTTTGTAGACCCTGGAAAGTATGAGCACTCACAGATAAATTCATCTCGTTTCCACGCTTGGGTACCTAATAGAGGCTTAACATTCA
Source organism: Lipotes vexillifer (assembly GCF_000442215.2). Taxonomy (NCBI): domain Eukaryota; kingdom Metazoa; phylum Chordata; class Mammalia; order Artiodactyla; family Lipotidae; genus Lipotes; species Lipotes vexillifer. The sequence goes on from NW_006780322.1 coordinate 1,455,216, forward strand.
CCAGAGTTTATTAAAACATATATGTAACACTTGGAATCTCCAAAACCCTTTACAACTATTTATTGGCTCATGAAGCTCCGCAGCTTCCCTGGGAAGCAAGTTGGTACTTTCATCCCCATTTTAGAGATTAGACACAAACAGGTTAAGTGGCTTACCTGAGGCTGTACTGTGAGTCAGGTCCCCAGTAATTCCACAGTATGTGAGCTAGTATTCAACCATGGTCCCATGAGCACAAATCACTTAACCTCTCTGAGCCTTAGTTTTTCATGTATGTATGAGATACTAATGATCTTCGTCCTACCCATTCCAAAGAAAGATTGTGAAAATAAAAAGAGGCAAACTGAAAGTCCTATAATGCTCGTTATAATTAGGTAATGGATTAAGGCAGAGGGAATCAGCAACCTCAGTATTTAATATTTAGGGAGTGCTACTTGTTTGGGGCCAGAGTGGAAAAAATGGAAAAAGAGACAACCTATCGCTGACCCTTTAACAAAACTGAGTCTTTCTGCTTGTTTGACTCAGCTTAGATTAGAGTAGGGAAGAGAAGAAAAATAGAAAGAAGTAAACTAAAGATTAAAAGAGTGAGTAATGCTAGGAGGAGAGAAATGAAAGAGGTAAAATTACGACTCTTCCCAAGATTAGCAGTAAACTGCTAATCTCAACCTAAGAATCATTATCTGAATTCAAGCAGTATTGCAGCATACAGGGAAAAGCTTCAAATTCCAAAGCAGAGGATGCTAGCTGGATTCTGCTGTCCAAACCATTGGTCTGTGTCCCAGATCTGGTAATGATCTTTCAAGATCATGTAGTCCTGCACTTTCTCCCTCCCAATCCGCTCTCCACCCCACTCCCTCCTGTAGCTGCCTAAGCCAAGCTTTAGAAAATGAGACCGTTACTTGGTTGTCAGTATCCATGCACTGGCTGACCACTTGATGATCGCAGCTGGCGTTCCCTTTGTCCCTCTCTAGTCTGGCCTTGAGAATTCCAGACCAGCCCTTTCTTTCAGTATCATCACTGGCGAATGCCAGTGCCTCTTGTTGCCTGTATAAAGCAAGGCCCCCAGATACAAGCAATTGCAGGTACAGTCAAGTTGCTAAAACAGCCTTCTTTTCATCCCCTCTGGTTTTTATGTTTGTTTTTTTAAAGTTGGGCCATATAAGAGTAGAACTGAAGTTTTAAGGAAATATAAAAACTGGAGTAAGTGGTGAGGGATAGATGCAAAAGAAGAGGTCCTGGGAACAAGTAAAAACTCAGCAAGGTGATGAACAGTGTTGGAGGACAGTGGACAAATAAATCATTACTAATCAGGTTAACTTGTTATAGATAAAAATGCATACATACGCATGCATTTGTGCATGCCCACTCATATATGCCATGTTATGAGACCTTTGTTAGGTGGCCTCCTTATTCTAGGTTGAGTCCCTAGAAATTAAGATAGGATCGAAGAATTCATTCATATCCATAAAAGCTAAAGTGTAAAATGTCTTTATGCTTAGGATTAAAGCTCTGTAGCTACTAGAGCAGGAAGCTACCTGAAAAATTCACCTTGCTGAGGAGCTGAACACTAAGTAGCCATTCTATAAGCCTTACTGCGCACATCCAGAAATAACAAACACATTTATGAGGTGTTTTCTTGGTTGACACAAGGCACACGATATTTTTCCTTTGAGTACACACCGACTTGTTAACAGCAAAAGTTTCTACCTTCATTGTTCCTAGTAGCATGCATTTTCCTTTTCCAAAGAGTCCTTCAGTGATTTAGAACAAGTTACTTAACCTCTCTGGCCTCATTCTCTTCAACTGTAAAGTGGGCTTATTAATAAACCCTGCCTCATAGGGTTGTTTTGAGGATAATTAAAATGATATATAAAGATGCTTAGCACAGTGTCTGGCACGTAGTAACCGTATTAACACTTAGCACTTACTGAATGCCTGCTGTCTGCTAGGTCCTTTTCAAGGCAGTTGAGGCACAAAGAAAATAAAGCATAATCAAGGAGCCTTGAAGATGCTCATCCTCTCTTCAGTTCCTGGAAATTCCTAACTAAAAATGCCTGATATCAGTCCCTTGAAGCAGACCCAATGTGCCTAAGCACTCAGGCACCCATACTCACACTGTGATTGTCTTGTATCTCTTTCCCCATCTTCCACTCTTCTGCCTGGCCTCTTGAAGTCAAGTCCCCTCTATCCTACTTTGAACAAGGAATACCCCTACGGTAGAAGACTGTGTCTTGGCCACTAGGTCAGAATCTCCCTGGTTGGGGGACTTTTCCTTCCTCCACTGCAGGCACTTAGTACATCGTGAGTCTTGCCCACAGTGAGCTCTCTGAATGTAAAAGGAGCTCACCCACTCCTTTTACACCAGCTCCTTGTAGCTGAGGGGACTACATGCAGCAGAGATAATCAATACCTTCATTCCATGCCACTGAGTTTGCAAGTCCAACTTGGGTAGCCATGCTATACCAACTTCTTGATCCTCCTCTGTGTTTGTTGTATGCTCGTTCCTTATCCTAATCTGAGTAAAGGAAGAGAAAGTAGCCAGGAGGGAGGGATTGTGAGGTTTAGGTATCAGAATTGCATAATGTTTTTAATCCTTAACTTCTCATGACCTGCAAATATTGGTATTATGCAAGGCGTGCCTGCAGTGGGAAAACAGGGTATAATCGTGGGATTCTATGGAGGCACACAATGTACACCTTTAATCCCCAAAGCTAGACCTATAGGAGCAGAGAGAGACACCTCAGTTCAGGCCACTTTCTTCCCTTACCTCATTTGCTACAACTTCTCTTCATGATCTCCCTGCTGCCAGCCTTACTGTCTGCTGGATGATATGTTCCATGTTGCTGTCAGGTGGAAGTCATCTCTTGCTGATCAAAGATCCCATAACCATAGTTCTCTCTTTCGACAGTTATTGCTTTATACCTTGTACATAGAACTGTGTGTAAGTATCCTGTCTTCGCCAGATTAGAAGGTTATAAGGTCACTGTGCTGCAATAGCTTTCCCTCCTTTGATTATCAGGGTTCTTTCATTTATGAGCTGTGCAGTCTATAGTAGTCTATGGAATCAATTGCCTCTATTTAAATCCTGGCCCTGCCACATGCTAGCTGTCTGATCATGAGTAAGTTAACTTTTCAGTGCCTCAGTTTCCTCATTTATAAGAAGATGATAATAGACTCTTGTAGAGCTACTAAAGATCAAATAGAGAGATACATGAACAATACCTGGCATATAGCTAATAGTCTATAAATGAAAGCCGCTGCTACTACTATACTACTACTACCACTACTACTAGTCAGATGACAGTGTTCTTCTTCAGGGCTTCTGAGGTTCTGTGCTTGCTTCAAAGGTGACAACCTTCCCGTAAGGAAGACTCATTCTTGGTCGTGGGTAAGAGTACCTGCTACGGCACCAGCTCTGAAAAAGCAGAATCTGTCCTTACTTAACTCTGTGTTCTTTACAGTGCTGTGGAAATAGATGCCAATTAATGTCTTAAGATTTATTTTTTCAATTTTAAAGCTAATAAATACTCATTAAATAAACTTAGAAAATGTAAGTATGATTCAGAAAGAAAACATATTACACATTGTTTTACCACACAGAGATAATCACTGTAAATATTTTGGTGTATCTTCTTTCCTCACTAATATGTAATATGTATAATTGAGCTCATTCTGTATATATAATTTTATATGCTGGTTTTTATATACTGACTATTTTAAGAACATTTTCTCCTGTATTTTTACAAACATAACTAAAATAGTCATGGCTGTACTGTAAATTACATTAACATTCCCTTATTGTTGAATGTTGCCCATTTTAAGTTATAATGAATAAAATCTGTAATGATCATTTTGGTATATAATGCTTTTTTCAAAGCATGTCAGGTGATTTAGTACTATAAGCTATCAAGAATAAAATTATGGCGTCAGAGAATATCAGTGACAGTATATGAAATGTCCATTTTAGTTTTCAGCATCCATTTCCTTCCCTTTTTTGAAAAAAGTTGAGACATTTGGTCAACTCCATGCTTCTTATTTTCCAGTAGTCCTTAAGCATCTGTATATTCAAAAAATAAAATTAAAGGTGAGGAGGCGTCTGCAGAGGACTGGCCTGGCAGGCATATCAGTCTGAGCAGGATGAGAAGGCTGTCTGTTTGGAGGGTGGCCTGGCGCAAGGACCCTGGGCGCAGGAGGGTGAGGAAGGCCTCCCCACAGAGAGGTGGCCTGGGGTGGGCTGTCAGAGCCCACACAGGGTGAGGCAGGAGTGTGTGCATGGGGGCAGTCTGGCTCCAGGTGTCAGAACCCATGTGAGCAGGGGAAAGCACACACTTGGAGGAGTGGCGTGGCATGGGCAATCAGAGCACAGGGGCAGCATAAGGGAGTCAGAGCCAAACACAAAAAGGAGGGTATCCGCATGAGGGAGAAGGTAGAAACTCATTATATAAAGGAAAATTGATTAAATAAGTGAATACATTAAGGATAATGAAAGCCAGTTTCTAACTGTCAGAGAAGGGGTTTACAGATATGGAAAGGGAAAAAAGTCAAATAAACCCTATGGTGTGAACTCATGGTTTTTTATTATAGATAAATATAGAAATAAATATAGAAGTAAATAAGTATATGTGTTATGTATACGTACATAGGAACGTACGTTCCCTAAGTTGGTCTGGGAACAGTAATACCCCCATGGCAATGAGCAAGCATGTCTAGTGCTATATCTTGGCTTCTCAGTATAATTTACTAAAAGGAACCAGCGCATTTTGGACAAATGACTATTTCCTGGGAAGGTACAAGATGAGCCTAGAACATCTTTTTGTACCAGAAATCAAGTGCTCAAAGAATGATGGGGATGTCAGAATGATACAGAAGCTACCTGAAGGGGCCACCACTGGCTAAATTGGGGATAATTTCAGCACCAAAATAAATTATTAGAGTAACAAATTATATTGAAAAGATAAGAAATCACAAGTCAGTAACAAATTATATTGAAAAGATAAGAAATCACAAGTCAGTACAGATACAAATAAAAAACTGAATACATTGAAAGTTTGATGAGGAATGGGATATTTCTGTAATTTCAAAGTATGTATCTTCCCACAAAATACTTATTAGTTAAGAGGGAGAAACTCTGCCATTACATTGGAGAAACCTAGCACACATCACCTGAATCAAGTGATCGAAGTGAACATCATCAGTAACAGGGCAGTTTGAAATCAGGTGCCGCTAGATAGGATGCACTGAGGAAAAAAGCAAGATCACTGGTATATTATTGCCAAACATGAATCTTCTCAGTCTAATCATAGGAGAACATCAGACAAATCCAAATTGAGAGACATTCTATAAAGTAACTTATCTGTAATCTTCAAAAGTGTCATGGTCATGAAAGTCAAGTAAAGTCAAGGGACTAACAGTTCCAAATTCAAGGAGTCTAAATAAATGACAATTAAATGCAACTTGTAATTCTCAGCTGGATGCTTCCGTTCTAAAAGGCAGTGAGATAACTGGTGAAACTTGGGTGGGATTTGAGGATTAGATGATAGTAACCTATCACTGTAATTTTCTGAATTTGCTGGTTGTATTGTGCTTACGTAGAATAATGTCCTTGTTTATAGGAAATATATGTTAAAGTATTTGCTAGAGATAGGGCATCAGATTGGCATTTTACTCTCAAATCGTTCAGGAAATTAAAAAAAAATTTTTTTATACTGTACTTCCAACTTTTCTGTAAGTTTGTAATTATTTCAAAGTGTAAAATATTTAATTAATTCAAAAAGGGAAAAAATAAAGCAGATTCAAAAATTATATGAAAACCGAAATAACCTAATTGTATATTAAATTGATAACATAACCATGTAGAACAAATAATAATTTCAAATTACTTTTGAAAACAGTTCTGTTCTTTCCACAAAAGGACTGCAAAAAAATCTTTTAAATTTTACTCATAAGTTCATTATAGTTGGTAATACTGATGTTATACTTTGAATCAATTTTATGTATATTATAGGTAAACAACTTAATAGATTAATGTTATTAGGAACAAAGATTTTTACTAAAAGAAAGAAACTAATTTAAAATACGTAATAGAGACTTGAGGGCTGAACGGTGCTCTGATGAGGTTCTTTTCCTACATAGTTAATGAATAATCCTATTTAATGTACTCCTGTACAACACTATTTAAATTATATCAGAACTTAAGAAAAATAAAACATTTTCCCAGTTCATTTTATGAAATTAGCCTAATTCTAAAAGTTACATTTCCAAACACATACACAGAAAAGCAAACTATCTATCATTTTTAATTAGAACATGGATTTCTTTTCATCTCAAATAAAATACTACTGAGTGAATTCAACAGCATTTTAAAAGAATAATCTATTTTGACCAAATGAGATTTATCTGAGAAACACAAGGATATTTCACATTATCAGTAGATGATACTGATACTTACTTCTTCATTAGGTAAGAAAACAAGAATGCCCACTGTCACCAGTATCATGGTACTATATATTCTGGTTAATGAATGTGACAAGCAGAAATAAGAGGCAAGGAAAAGAAAAAAAAATTGTGCTCAATTATAAACAATATAATTGTATGCTAATAAAACATAAGAATAAATTGAAAACTAATTGAAGTTTGATGAGAACTTATAAAGCAGAGTTGAAATATAAGTAACAGACTAGAAGAAAATGTGTTCAATATCTGTAATTGACAGGTTAATATCCAGGATATATAAAGAGCTCTCACTAGTCAATAGGAAAAGGTCCACAGAAAAGTGTGCAACAGATGTGAACAGGAAAGTCACAAAATAAGAAGCCAAGAAGTATATGAGGTCCCTCATAATCAAGAAAGTAAAAATAAAAACAATGATAACATTTCTCTCTATCAAATTAGCCAATTTTTTTAAAGACAAATAATATTTAATCCTGGAAAAGGTACAGAGACTGGCGTTCACATTCGCTACTACTTGGAGTGTAAATTGGCACAACTTTTATGTTGTTTTTTTAAAAATTATTATTGAGGTATATTTTACATACAGCAAAATTTAATCTTTGTACCGTACAGTTCTGACAAGAACTTAGGGTCATGTAACCACCACCATAATCAAGATATAGAACAGTTCCATCACCCTAAAGAATTATTTCATCTGCTTTGTAGTCAAACTCTTTCTCTTCCCGCCCCTACCTCCAACACCTAGCTTCTGAAAATCACTGCTCTGTTTTCTGTCCCTGTATTTATACCTTTTCCAGAATGTTATATAAATGGAATTATACATGCAGCCACTATGGAAAACAGTATGGAGGTTCCTCAAAAACTAAAAATAGAGTTGCCATATGATCCAGGAGTCCCACTCCTGGGCCTATGAGTGGACAATATTATAATTCGAAAAGATACATGCACTCCTATGTTCATAGCAGCACTATTTACAATAGCCAAAGCATGGAAGCAACCTAAATGTCCATCAATAGATGAATGGATAAAGAAAATGTGGTATGTATATATGTATATATATACACACACGAGCATATATACACGTATATATATGTGTGTGTATGGGTATATGTGTGTTGTATATATATGTATATATACATACATACACAATGCAATACTACTCAGCCACAAAAAAAGAATGAAATAATGCCATTTTGCAGCAACATGGATGGAGCTAGAGATTATCATACTAAGTAAAGTAAGTCAGAAGAGAAAGACAAATACCATATGATATCACTTATGTGTGGAATTTAAATTATGACACAAATGAACTTCTTTACGAAACAGAAACAGACCCACAGATATAGTGAATAGACTTGTGGTTGCCAAGTGGGAGGAGGGGTGGTGGAGGGATGGATTGGGAGTTTGGGGTTAGCAGATGCAAACTATTATATATAGAATGGATAAACAACAAGGTCCTACTGTATAGCATGGGGAACTATATTCAATATCCTATAATAAACCATAATGGAAAAGAAAAACAAGGAATTATACACTATGGAGCTTTTTCATTCTGGCTTCTTTCACTTGCATATGCATTTGAAATTCATCTATATTGTAACATGTATCTGTAGTTCATGCCTTTTGTTGCTGGGCAGTATTCCATTGTATGGGTGTACCACTGTCTGTTTATCCACTCATCAGTTAAAGGAAATCTGGATTGTGTCCAGTTTTTTGCAATTATGAATAAAGCCATTTTAAGCATTCACGTACAGGTTTTGCTCTGAAAATAAGTTTTCACTTAGCTTTTATAAATACCTAAGAGTAGGATTTGTATGTATGAATTGTATGTTAAGCCTTAATGAGAAATTGCAAAGGTGTTTTCCGAAATGGATGTACAATTTTGTTTTTAATTTGAGCTATTCTAATAGGTGTGTAGTGATCTTACTGTGGCTTTAATTTATATTTCCCGAATGACTAATGATGCTGAGCATCTTTTCATGTGCTTATTGTCATCTGTGTACCTTCTTAGGTGAAATGTCCATCTAAATCTTTTTCTCATTTTAAAAATCGAGTTGGGCTTCCCAGGTGGCGCAGTGGTTGAGAGTCCGCCTGCCGATGCAGGGGATACGGGTTCGTGCCCGGGTCCGGGAAGATCCCACATGCCGCGGAGCGGCTGGGCCCGTGAGCCGTGGCCGCTGAGCCTGCGCGTCCGGAGCCTGTGCTCCGCAATGGGAGAGGCCACAACGGTGAGAGGCCCGCGTACCGCAAAAGAAAAAAAAAAAAAATCGGGTTGTTGGGCTTCCCTGGTGGCGCAGTGGTTGAGAGTCCGCCTGCCAATGCAGGGGACATGGGTTCGTGGCCCGGTCTGGGAAGATCCCACATGCCGCGGAGCGGCTGAGCCTGTGAGCCATGGCTGCTGAGCCTGCGTGTCCGGAGCCTGTGCTCCGCAACGGAGAGGCCACAGCAGTGAGAGGCCCGCGTACCGCAAAAAAAAAAAAAAAAAATCGGGTTGTTTTTCTTATTATTGAGTTTTGAAAGGTCTTTTTTTTTATTCTGGATACAAGTCCTTTATCATACATACGATTTGAAAATATTTTCTCCCAGTCAGTGGCTGTTTTTTCATTCTCCTTTGAAGAGCAGAGTTTCTTAATTTTGATGAAGTGTAATTTATCAATTTTTTAATTTTATGGATTATGCACTTTGTATTATATCTAAGAAATCTTTGACTAAGCCAAGGTCACAAAGATTTTCTTTTAGAAGTTTTATTGTTTTAGATTTTATGTTTAGGCATTATGATCCATTTTGAGTTAATTTTTGTACATGGTGTAATGTATAGATTGGAATTTTCTCTCTTTTTTTTTGTATACATCTGTGGTGGGCTGAATGGTGGTCCCCAAAAAGATATGTCCATGTCCTAACACCCAGAACTGTGAAAGTTACTTTATGAGGCAAAAGATGTGTTTAGGTTAAGAAATTTGAGAGGAACTGTTTATCCTGTATTATCCAGGTGGGCCCTAAATGCAATCACATGTATCCTTATAAGAGAGGGGCAGAGGGATTTTTGAAACACAGAAAGAGGAGGAGGTATTTTGACCACAGCAACAGAGATTGGAGTGATGTGCCCGTAGGCCAGTGAATACCTGGAGCCACCAGAAGCTGGAAGAGGCAAGGAACAGATTCTCCTCTAGAACCTTCAGAGGGAATACAGCCCTGCCAACAACTTGATTTTGGACTTCTGGTCTACGGAACTGAGAAGGAATAAATTTTTGTTGTTTTAAGCCACTCAGTTTGTGGTAATTTATTACAGTAGTCATAGGAAACTAATATAATGACTCTCCAATTCTTCCAGCAGCATTTGTTGAGAAGGCTTTCCTTTCTCTATTGAATTGCCTTTGCACTTTTATCAAAAACCAACGACCACACGTATGTGTTGGGTCTATTTCTGGACTTTCTATTCTGGTCTACTGACCTGTATGTCTGTAATTTCACTAATACTACTAATACTACTTTGTCATGATCACTGTAGCTTTATAGTAAGTTTTGAAAATAGGTAGCGTGAATCTTCCAATTTTGTTCTTTTTCAAAATAGTTTTGGCTTTTCTAGTTTCTTTGCTTTTCTATATAAATTTTAGAATCAGCTTGTCAATTTCTACTGAAAAGTTCCTGCTGGAACTTTAATTGGAAATGTATTTAATCTACAGTTTGGGAAAATTTGACATCTTACCAACCTTGAGTCCTCCAATCCATGAGCACAACATATGTCTACATTTGTTTGGGTCTTCTTTGATTTCTTTCATCATTTTGTAGTTTTCATCATACAGTTCTGGCACCTAAGTATTTCATGGTTTTTGGTGTTGTTTTTTAATAAATTTACTTCAATTTCCAATTGTTTATTGCTAGCATACAGCAGTAGGGTGGATCCTTTTGTATGGTGATCCTGTATCCTGTGATCTTACTGAACTTAGTTATTAGTACTAGTAGCTTTTTGGTAGATTTTGGGGAGATTTTCTATGTAGATAATCTTACCATATGTGAGTAGTGCTATTTCTCCCTTTCTCTCTTTCTCGCTCTCTCTCTCTCTCTTTCTTTCTTTTCTTTCTCTCTTTCTCTTTTCCTTGCTTCCTTCCTTTCCCCTATTGCCTTGCCAGAAACCTCCACTACAGTGTCGAGGAGAAGTGTAGGAGTGGACATCCTTATTCTAGGTCTTCGCTTTGTGCTTCATCTCAGAGTGTCTCTCCTCCAGCAGTTTGCTGCAGGCATTGGTTATTCGTTATTTGCTAGCTTGGTGATGAGGGGTGGAGGTGTTCACATTTTCTCTTCTCAGTAATCCTGTCCCTCCCTCAGCAGTAAGTGATCTCTAATGATCGTGGACACAAGATACTTTTTCTCTCTCTCCCCCACGGATACAGGGTGGGTTTTTTTTTTTTCTGTTCCCTTCCCCCCAGCTGTACTAGATCTCCTGTGCCCTGGATGCTGCCCTTTCTTCCCTAAACAGCTTAAGGTTTTTGCTTTGTAGTGGAGAAAAGGTAGAAGCACCTAGGTCAGGGCTTTGTTCCTTTCTTGAAGTGGCTACTACACATCTTCCCCAGGCCTCCACCGTGAAAGAAGCCTTTTCTAGTCTCTCCTGTTCTGCTCCCAATCTCTGCTGAGTGGTGAGGTCTGTGAGAGAGAGTCTCCTAAATTCCTCTTGCGTATATTGCTCCCAGAGGTTCTATACCCTCCTGCTCCTCCACACTCAGCCTTTAAGAATGTGTTCACAATTTTATCTGACTTCTTACCAGCTTGCCTGGCACCCAGCATCTGCTCCAGGTAAGTAAATGCTCATGTCCATGTCCCCCATCTGCTTGAAGGTGCCTGTCTTCCTTTAGGTTTCAGGTGAGTTGATTCTGCAACCTCAGCTGTCTGATAGGTTCAAGAGTTGTTCCTTCCTTCTAAGTTTTTACTCTGCTTTGATTTTCTTGGTCATTTTTATGTAGTATAAGGGTTCCTTTCTTGGAAGTTAAGTTTAGTTACTAAGCACTGTGTTTAGTAGGGGAGTAAGACGTGTTGCATAGGAGATGTGAGGCAGAAGATACATCTGCTTTGGCCTTCTTGGTTACTGGGTGATGGTAAGGTGGTAAATCAAAGAGACATGATGGAACCTGTGCCCAGCCCAGGGCAATCCCAGAGTGAAACAAGATTTCTCCTCCATAACATCTTACCTCAGAGGAGAAACATGATACTATAAGACTTATTAACTTGAACATCTGTGCCTTCTTTCTGTGCCCAGCCAGGCCAGAGAGGTGTTCTTGAGTAGGCAAGTAGGAAGGAGATGAGATTATTTGGCCTTCTCTCACTGTTCAGCAAGAGGACACACGTGATGTCCTCATGAGTAGCTCTTGTTGCTCCCCATTTCCAATGTAAGCCAGACTCCTGTGATTAATGTGATAGGGTATTCACTAATGCTTTTAAAAGATGGATCATTGTGAAAAGGCCCAACCCTGTTTGCTGCATTTCCTCCCTAAAAGCAGTCAGTCTTGACAGAAGCTATGCGAGTCATCCTGTCTCCCATTAACAATGACCTCAACTGTTTGTTTTAAAGAGTTCACAACCCCAAAGCAAAATTTTCACATACAAAAACATAGCATCAACCAAACCCTTTGGGAAAGCTTCTCCTGAGCCCTCAGCCTGTGCTTCTGTTCATTAAATCAAATCAACCCTTTATAGTAGGTGGGACTCTTCCACCTATGGCATTGGTATGATCTTAAAGAAGGAAGCCTACAAGTGGCCTCCTCTCCATGTGCCTGATGCAGTCTAACTGCACATCAGGTGATGAGTGGAAAGTATGGCTAGCAGGAAGGAAGTAGAAGAGATGATTCCATGGAAGCGGGGTTGATTGGCTAGGGAATCTTAGTCAGAACCAGACACTGAAAAGGGGCTTGGGCTACCACAGTGGTATGTGGTAACAAATGGTCATCAGGGATGGTACTTGTGAGCACATCCTGTGCCCCGGACACCAGTAACAATTCTCAGTAATAGCAAATGACAAGATCAACAGAAATGACTCATTCTTGACTTAAAGTTTTCCACAGAAGGAAGAGGCTCTAGGGGGTGGTGGGCAAAAGAGCATTATTGGAGCCCCTTTTTGAGCAAGTCTGTTTCAAGAGCTACCAGCCTACAGAGAAAAGTCAGTTTTCCCTTGAAGGCTTCCTTTCAGTAAGTGCCATTCAGAAACCCTAACAAGACTTACTATAGACAATCTAAGGGAGTTCATTCCTCCTTTTTCCCCATGTTCGGTGGATTGTTAAAACCAGAAGGGTGAATTTGAGACTTCAAACTCTCTCTGACTGAGTTCCCAAAACTGTGACTATCTAACCTGTTCCTAGAATTTATCTAGGAGGGAGATTTCCACCTGTTTTGATTATCTTTTGCTAATGTTAACCAGCTACCCCAAATTTAGTGACTTCAGTAAACAATCATTTTATTTGTTCACCATTCTGTAGGTCAAAGATTTGGCCAGGGCTCAGCTGGGCAGTTCTTCTGCTTTACATAGTGTTAGCTATTGTCTTTCATGAGGTTGCAGTCAGATGGCAGCTGGGGTTGGAGTACCGGGATGGCTTCACTCACAAGTGTGGCACCTTGGGAGAGCTGGCTAGGAGGCTAGGATGTCTCTCTACTTCTTCACATGGATAGCTTAACCTTTACATGGCAACTGGATTCCAAGAATGAGTACTCCAAGTGGTGAAGGGGAAGCTATGATCTCTTAAGGCCCAACTACAGAAGGTACATATATAGCATCATGGTAGTCTTTTGATGAAAACAAGTCCTAGGGCTAACCCGTATTCAAAGGGAGAAGAATAGACTCCACTTCTTCATGCGGGAGTGGAAAGGTTACTATTCAAAAGAGCTTATGGCATGGGAGATATTGTTGCAACCATCTTTTGAAACACAATCTGCTACACCACCTAACACTCTCCTTCCAGTGCCTCAGATTCTGCTCTAGCAAGAACTGTTTTGTATTTAACCAAAGCATTGTGTACTGCAATTGGCATTCATGCTTTTCTGTGCACTTTTTACTGGAAATGGAGAATATAGGAGTCATTATCCCTTCATACGTCCCTGAAAGGCTGATTATCCAATAGGCTTGAACTCTGCTTAAGTAAGATTAGGAGTTGTGAGGGAAAACTTGGAAGGAAACTAGATGCAAATTCTTGGTTCATTTTCCCCATTATTTAAGTCAAATGCATTTTTATTATTATTAAGTCAAAGGTGTTTTATTATCCACACAGGGATTTTCAGTTCAGTTAATATGCTTGATACTGACATTTAATTAATTTATTACCCTATTCTTTTATCCCTTCTCAGGACCAGCAACTCCAAGTCCTCTTTTATAGGGCTATTATTTTCTAGGGCTATTCTGTTCCTGTGTGTGTTAGAAATTGGGTTTATCTCTATGATATGTTAGTAATTAAAGCAAATCTCTACAACAAGCCATATAACGGCCTGACCTGCCCCAAGAAAGTGGAACTATGGAGAGCACTAAGAGCTGAATCTGACAAAGATAAAAAGCTGTGTTGGTAGCTGATACATCCAGCCCATTACACCCTTTGAAACAGTTTCTGCTCCCTACATCTAGACATGCTTCAGGTCCCCCTGCGGGCAAAAATGCCACCTTTCTACAAAGAGAGGCACCAACCTAGGCCAGACAACTACCTTTGAAACAGCACTCATTTGACTCAGCATTCTTGGGCCAAAGGGAGAAACATATTCCAAAGCAATGGAGCCTTTTTCTTTTTTTCCACCTCAACACACCTAAGGGATTCCACACACTCCTGTCAGTGGTAGAGACTCATTAGGAATCACTGAGATAAAACTTTAAACAGTTTAAGGTAACACTGGATGGCAGAGAAAGCCAAACCAAAGGAACAGGTCAACCAAACTGATATACAACCTCCTAAATCCTTCACACATCCTCTGAGGTTAACAAAACAAAAAATACTTTTATCCAAAATCACACTGGTTTCATAGTAATCCCTGATTATGCTACCTGACTACATAATAAATTTACAGTGAGAAGTGGGGAGTTGGGTAATTAAAAATCATCCATAAGTCTGCACATCACCTTCTAGTAACCTTGCGATGCATGATGCCTCATTCAAATCTCCATAAAGCCTGCCCTATGGTGGGTGTGGTGTAATGTTCCATCTTAAGCAGCGACCAGGTTTTTGTTTCTGTTATGGCTTTGCACTCTTTGGGGCATATGGTAGGCATTCATTATAGGTCTTCATTAACGAGTAGATGAGAAAATGAATGCATGTGTGGAAATAACTCTGCCAACCTTAGTCCTGACCTTGTACCTGACTTCTCTAAAGGCTTTACTTTCCCTGGCAGTACAGCTTTAGCAGAAGAGGAAGGCTCAATTTCCCACCTCAATCTCTCATTGGTGAATACGGCATATTTAAAGGGCCCTTAGAAATCAGTTAGCCCCCAAACTTCATTTTACAGGTGGGAAAATTGAGTCCAGAAATATTATGACTTTTCCCAGCATCGCCTGTCAGTACATCTGTAACTGAATCTCTGCAAGAGGGGCATGTAAACTGGTCCACAGAGGACTGAGTCTTAGAGATCGCAGGTGCCCGGGCATTTGGTGCAGACAGGACACATTTCAGGTAGAGAGGGAGCAGAGTAAAACTGCTAGTAACCCTTTCCTGGATCAGCTCTGGCAAGAGGATGCTGTGGCTGCCTCGGGAGGCTGAGAGGTGGTGTATTTGCCTTCTACAGAGACGATTTGCCTCAGCCTGCTGCTCTCTTTCTTAATCAGCACCCTCAAATAAGTGCTCAGTGAAAACACTTTGAGAAAAAGCCCTCGTAAACTAGCGTTGCTGTCTTGTAACTCAGCTATAATATCAAAGATTTCATGGCTGAATACCCTCTCCCGGTCAGCAAATGGCTGATAGGGGTACAAGCCACAGGGTTTCTATGGGGATGTGTGCATGCTTTGCTGAGGAAACAAGCCTCACCACTGCAAACCTGTATCACCACCCACCAAAAATCCCAGTCTCATTAGAAGTGCAAACCAAGCTCCCATGGGCACTGTCCCCAGAGAAGCAGCATACACTGACTTGCTACGTGAGGCATACCCCCTCTGGGATGGCTGCCAGAAAACTGCACCAACCTTATGGAAATTGTAATGACTTCAGGGGCCCTTTGGGGAAGGTAGATGCCCTGGGAAACATGTGGTCCCTTAGCTTTGAAATAGATGGCAGGTCAGGAGGGAGGGGAATTCATTCTATAAATACTTATTGGTTGCCTACTATGTGTCAGGCACTGTTCTAGGAAATGGGTATGTGGTATGAACCAAATAGTGTTATTGTCCACTACTCTTTCTTCTAAACCTGTGGTGATCCATACCTTCCTGCACACCAATGTGCTCATTTTATTTAGCATCAATGGAAAATTAACAATATGCCATCCATAAAAATAGTATTTTTATTACTTAAATATGTTGGTCTGGATCCCCAATTAAATTGTAGCCTCCTTGAGGGCAGAGGTAGTATCATCTTTCTCCTTTGTAGTCCTCATAGCATTTCACATGATGGTAAGTGCAGAGAAAATATTCAAAGGGTGATTATTAACTAGGTCCCTAAAAAATAATATCTGTAGACAACCAAAGAGAATTAGGGAGGAGGCTGATAGCAAGCAAAAGTTTAGGACCCAAAAGAGATGGCACCTCCAGATACCCACCAAAAGAAAGCTTTACTATTTACAGTACTTTTTTAAAATGTAAGTCTGCATAATCCATGCAAAACAGCATCATGAGGTCCATCATATTTGAATGTGAAGAGCAGTCATAAAATACGTTATCACTGAAGACCAAAATTAAATACCATATATTTTAAGAAAGAAGGATTGCCTTGATTATGGCCATTGTATTCAGGTGCTCACAATTATATTTTCAGTGCACTTGTCTTGATTTTAACACTCAGGACACAGGTTATAGCACTCATGCTCTAATGTAGACCTAAGTCTTCAGCAAGTACTGTAATGATCAGAAATGTAACTAGAGCCCAGGTTTTTTGGGGTTTTTTTTTTTGCGGTACGCGGGCCTCTCACTGTTGTGGCCTCTCCCGCTGCGGAGCACAGGCTCCAGACGCGCAGGCTCAGCGGCCATGGCTCACGGGCCCAGCCGCTCCGTGGCATGTGGGGTCTTCCCGGACCGGGCCACGAACCTGTGTCCCCTGCATCAGCAGGTGGACTCTCAACCACTGTGCCACCAGGGAAGCCCTAGAGCCCAGTTTTTAAATGAGCCACTTGTTCTTTTCTGCTATGAGCTTAAGTCTGCATTGGGTCCTTGGCTGAAACACATACAACTATTAGCAGGGGAGGGTGCTAAGGTGGAGATATTTAGAGAGGTCCTGAAGACACCAGGCTGAGCTTTGCTTCTTTAGAACCTGAAAAATTAAGAAAGAAGGGCTTTGGGAGGAGCAGGGAGCAGCAGAAGAGAAGCAACTAAGGAACTTTCACTTGTTAAATTCCAGTAAATGCTCACCCTTGATGAAGGGAGAGACAACCAAGTAAACTAAAATATTTCAAGCTACTTCAGGAAACAAGATTGTATCTTTTTTAACTCCTTGCCTGTGTGTCCCTTTGATGTATGAGTTACTATGGAATAGAGAGAAATAGCTGTGGTTGCAAGATAAGACCCAAAGAGAAGATGATTCTGAATGCCTGATTAGTGGCAGTGAAAGGCAAGAGAACCCTAGAGAGCTTTTGATGTGAGGTGAAGGGCGGAGGTGCCCGGAGCCTATAGCATTATGAGGTGCAGGGCTGGGTCTTAAGATCTAGAAAACTGAGTTAAGAGGAGACTTGGCATCCATTTTATTTTGTAACTTAATCATCCCTCAGTTGTCCCAGTTGGAAAGTATGAGTTTTCATAGCCAATAACTTATTAGTGTGGAAACGTATTGTTTTTACTACAAAATGAGAATATATTTGAAAATATTTTACAAATTATAAAGCACTATATAAATGCAAGTTAGTACTCTCCTTCCAAAATGTTCCAGGTATTTTCAGTGGGTTCTCTGGATTTTCAGTACATTTATATGATTTAGGAATTAGGGCAAGGAAGCATGGGATCTTATGGTAGATAAGAATCATTGAGGTCCCTAAAGTTTTTCATTCATCTAGGCTCTATTCAGGTATTTCCATTCAAAAAAACACTCTGATATATGTTAATGGGAGGGTAAATTGATACACCATTCCGGAGGGCAGGTTATCAAGGGATATCAAAAGCTGTGACTCAGAATTCTGCTCCCAGGAAATTATCATCAAGTATCATCATCAACATCATTATGGCTAACGTTTGTCATGCATTTACTGTGTGAAAGGCACTGTTCTAAGTGCTTTGCATGAATTAACTCATTCAGTCCTCACAGCAATGCTATGATATGTGTTATTGTTAACCCTGTTACACAGATAATGAAACTGGATTATAGAGAAGTTATATAACTTGCCCAAGGTCGCAAAGCTTGTAAGTGGAAGAGCTAGCAATCTAAGTTAGGCTGTCTAGATCCAGAGGCAACACTTTGAACCACTGTACTATTTTGTAACTTGTGTTTTTTCCTAAGGAAACAATTGAAGAAATGCACAAAGATGTATATTCAAGTATTTCGTCAAGGCATTGAGTAATATAGGAAAGGATTGGGGGGAACCCAAAATAGCTACCAGCAAGGCATTTGTTCAACTTAATATGGTGTATGGCCATTAAAAACAGATACTTTGGTGTCTTTAAAATGATTACGTTCATCTATATAAGTTCTCTTACATGTAAAAGATGTCTGTGCTGGGGGCTTCCCTGGTGGCGCAGTGGTTGAGAGTCCGCCTGCTGATGCAGGGGACGCGGGTTCGTGCCCCGGTCCGGGAGGATCCCGCGTGCCGCGGAGCGGCTGGGCCCATGAGCCGTGGCCGCTGGGCCTGCGCGTCCGGAGCCTGTGCTCCGCGGCGGGAGAGGCCACAACAG
Source organism: Lipotes vexillifer (assembly GCF_000442215.2). Lineage (NCBI taxonomy): Eukaryota > Metazoa > Chordata > Mammalia > Artiodactyla > Lipotidae > Lipotes > Lipotes vexillifer. Next base: position 1,473,643 of record NW_006780322.1, read on the forward strand.
GGAGAGGCCCGTGTACAGCCAAAAAAAAAAAAAAAAAAAAGATGTCTGTGCTGTATTAGTAAAAAAAAAATCAGCTTTTGAAAGTACGTATAATTTGCTCTATTTTGGTGAGAAAAATGTCTTTAAGGCTAGATACCAAATCATTGACAATTATTATCCCTCAGAGATGAGATTATGGATGATAGTTTTTCCAGTATGCTTTTTTGAGTTTTTCTTCAATGTTTTTGCAGAGAGCATTTTTTTTTTTTTTATGAAGAAATACACAATAAAGCTACATCATTTGGGGAAAAAATTATACTCAAAAGAAGTAGGTCTCATTCTACTCTCACATACATATCCCTTACACCCTCCACTCCAGCACATTCCACTGACGAACAACTCTCTTCATTATAAAATGTTTCCCCATTTTGTACATTGAGTTTTTTGTTGGTTTCTGGGGGCTTAGTCACAAATGTATTGAGGCCCCACTGTGTGTCCCTTGCTGTATTAGGCATTGTGGATCTCAGGCTGCAAAGAATTGACTTTCTATTCTGGGAGATTTTATCTCCCTTAGGTTTGGGTTTCTCTCTATATCAACATCTGGTTTACCGACATAATCAACTGTTCAGTTGTGAGGGACAAACAGTTGGAAGAATAGAAAAATATGTGATACAGTGCTTCCTGTGCACCATAAACAATACGTACAAGTGGAGTTCAGAGAAAGGATAAATCTAAGAAGCTGATAGCAGTATTCAAGCTTTCCTAAAGGAGATAAGGACTTAAGCAGGATCTTAAAGGATGGTAGGAAAAGGAGGAACAAATTTTACTCAATCTTACAGGCATGAACTTTTGTATGTTTCCTTCCTGGTTCTAAGATTCTACTCTGATATTTAAAGATGCATTGAATCAGATAAACCTGGGTTCAAATTCTGACTTCTTTATTAGCAGTGAGCTTTCGAGCAGTTGCTTAATTGCTCTATGCCTCAATTTCCTTATCTTTAAAATGGGCATGGTAAGAGTATCTTCCTCTTAGAATAACATTAAATGAGACAGTGCCCAAAAAGCATTTAATATAGTGCCTGGCCCACTTTCAACTCTCAACAAACGTAACTTTTATTATGCTTCCCACCCCCTCATCCCCCAGTTTCCACCCAATGGTCTAATTTCATATTTTCTATCTCTTGGCACAGATTTATTTGCCTTTCTTCCTCTCAGGTTTGACTTTTCAATTCCTAGCTGCCCTGTTGAGTCTGTCTCATTGCCCTTGGCTGGTATCTATGTGTTGTGCAACTGATTGCCTGACTTCAGACTGTCGGCTTCAGTACAGCCCGCTGCTTGCTCACTCCACTTTCCTGTGATTCTCATATCCCAGCCTCCATATGTTCAGACTCCTGGACTCACCACCAAACACAGAACTTGAATTGAGAGGCAGGAACCTATTTTCTTTCTTCTCCAAGTCCAGCCTAAAGCTTTGGACACCAGTTGCCCCCTGGGAACAGATGATGACTTCAGAACTCCCATGCCAAACTTAAATACCCCCAATACTGTCCTGGCTCCATGGCCATTTCACTTCCCCACTCAGCTCTGTGTGTCAGAGGCAATGCCGAAGCATTTCCGAAGGCCTCATTCTTCTTACAAGCAGAGAGAGATCTTGCCTAGAGTAGAAGTTGAGCTAAGCCGTCAGCTGCTTTTCTCATGTGATGGACCCTGCTCTCTGCTGCTTTTATGGTCAAGGCCTTGCCAACCGTAGAAACAATGAGCCTCTTTAGCACCCCTGTCTCTGCTGTAGGGTAACCAGAGACAGAACAACTCCTTTCCAAAGGTGAATTTGCTGGCCAGAGCCTATCGCCTCAGTCTGGGCTTCCTGACCACTTTTTACAATTCTTTTGGATCAAATAGAGTACTCCATGGCCTTTTCTGATTATAGAGGTCTCATTGTTTAATGGTTAGTACAGGCCTTTTGCAAGCGTATCCTGGCTTTGGAATCCTAGAGGCCAAACTTTACTTCAGTGGAATATCCATTTTGTTCTTACTTTAAGCATGAAACAGTGAATCATAGAAACAAATGTTCTTGGGTCATCTGGTCAGCCTCCCGGGTACAGCTACAGGGTGTTTCCTTTAGAGTACGATCTAGTCTTTGTACAGTCGCCGTTTAAACATCCCAGATGTTAGGGCATCTTCATCTCTCGTAGCAGCTCAAAGAACAAAACAAGCAGTGTTTTCTTGCAGGCTTCTTTCTCCTGCCTGCTGCCCTGTCAGCTTGCCCCATACTTTATAGCAAACCCAAGGAAGAGCATCTCTCTCTCGCAGGCAGAAGTATGACTTCAGGCATACCCTTCACGATGAGCCAGAGCAAGGGTACAACAGGTTCGTGTTCACCTGCAAACTTGCAGATTGCCTGGAAATGGGACCAAGAGCAACTCATCTATTCTGTTGAGTTGGGGGCTTTTGAGTCTTCTAGAGCTTTAATTTCTCTCACATGGCCAAATTTCTTTCCCCTTCTTTCTGGGACACCTATGCAATGTTTTCTCCTTTGTTCAGAGCTGTGAAAAGGAACTGTTTGTTTGACTATGAGTTTCCCTTTTTTTAACTCCCTCCACCCTAAACCCATAGCTCTCTTCCTCTCCCAAAGAAGAAAGAGGAAAGCAAGCCACAATAATACTTCTGTAAATTTATGGCCACTCTGTAATGTTTAATCACAGCTACGTGACTGGGGGCTTCAGAGCAGGCGTACAAGTTCAGCGCAAGGTGAATCTTGTCTGAGATAATCTGAAAGTTCATTCAGAGGTGAGGGCAGCAGCCTCTTGCAGACGGGTGAGGTTAACAGGAGGTCACCTGCTTTTTTTTTCCTCTGGTCTTCTCCCGTTTAATGTGTAAACAAAGGGAAAATGTAACTTCCAATGAACTTGGCATATGTTGTGCTCACGCTAATCTTGGCCTGGCCAACTGTAAACAGTCCAATATCCTGTAGCTGAGTCTTTCCACCCATTCTTCGCCTTTTGGAGAGCATGAAGAAACAGAAAGCAGACACTAGCACCTAGCGGAGGCAGCGTCCAGTGCCCCCAGAGAACCACCAGGGGCCCAGGGGAGGCCCTGGAGAAGACCGCAGACCAAGGTGTTTGCTATGATGCATGCAGGGCCTCCAGCACTCTGGCCTCTTCTGCTGCTTTCTGACAACCATCAGTCAGCGTGCATTTATTGAGCTTCTTTTCTGCCCCACTAAACAGTGCCAAACACTAAGAAGACAAACACGGATGAGCCCTAAGGTGCTTACAGGCTGAAAGGCGAGAGTACCTATGATCTGGCCCTAGAGGTAGGTGGATGAAGGAGGGGACTTTGCTGGTATCCAGAGAAAGCTGACGACAGTTTCTGGATAGAACCCTGTCAGAAGTTCCCCTCCATTGTAGGACTGTGTTTGGTTTCCATCCCATTTGCAGACATGTCTCCAGGCCAGAGAATTCCAGAAGCTTACAGAGGCAATATATGTGGGCAGTATAGGGGCCCATAGTCTGAGCATCAACAGCTTTTGGTAGAGCAGTGGCTGCTTGATGATTTGTGACCAACTCTCATTTGCCATAAGTCCAATTCCTTGGGAGTCCAGAGCCTCTGGGCCAGTGCACATGTGCTTGAGGAACATACCTCTGCTGTACCCTCTTGGAATGTGGGAGTATAATTAGTATTCCAGTATCCAGAGCAGGAATTAATAATTAGTGAATTATCTGTGGCAAGTGTTAAACCTCAAACCAGCTTTTAGAACCCCTTACTCATTTGAGGAGTATTTAGGGAATGTGGACTTTCCCAGCTTTCAGCCAACATAGGACCATTTTAGTAGTATGAGGTAATAAGGAGGTCCTGAGCCGCCAAGAAGATACAGTCTTCAGCTGTGAAATTCCCTTTGTACTGTGCTTGGTACCACTCTGTGACTAGGAAATAGAAACCTCTTTACTTACACTTGATGCTGAGTATTTCATAGCTAACATGGGCCCAGACCTGTGCCAGGTAGAAGCAGAGAGAAAGGTCTGTCCTTAAGGAACTTATAACCTCCCTGAGGAAACAAGACAAAAATAATAATAATAATAATTAGGAGTTTAAGATAGGCTTTGGTACTATCAAGTGAGATATTATACCTGGAGCACCTAATAATAATTAGGGGTTTAAGATGGGCTGTGGTACTACCAAATGAAATATTGCAATGAAGCCTTCTTAAGGGTCTCTTTAGAAAGGGAAGGATCTGGATAGGACAAAGAGAAAAGGGGAGGTATTCCAAATCAGAGAACAGCATGAAGGCATTGTGAGGGCAGAAATGAGTCGGTCAGCTTCATTGTCATTTTCTTCTTCTTTCGTCATTGTCATCATCATAACTAATATTTGCTGAGCATTTACTATGTGCCAGGCACTATGCTGAGTACTTTACCAAGGTAGGTATTATTATTTCCACTTTAATGAGAGGCTGGTATCTTCCCCGGGGCCATAGAACTGAGAAACAGTGAAAATTCTGAACTATAGCTCCTAGGCAGAATGACTTGGATTTGCCTCAACACCACTCATCTTTATAACTCTGAAGATTTCCTGACCCCCTTCCCTCTGCCCCCAGCCCAGTGTTGTAAAGTGTTTGTTTTTGAGATCCACAAAGGGGACAGGAGAAAGTGTTGAGAAAATTTAGCTGTTAAAGAGGACACTTTCAAGTCAGGAAAGGGGTTAGTCCATGGAGAGGAATAGTTAAGCGGTGACAAGATGATGGGGATTTGCCAGTGCACTGTGGTATCTCTCTTGGGGTTATTTTCTTATAGACATGGGAAAGATCTCAGGTAAAAGAGTAGATTGTTTTTCCCACAGCTTGCCCAGGGTGTTTAAAATGTGGGTGGTCCCCTCCTATAAACCATTGCTTATGATCTGGCCCTTGAAGGAACTCTGCTCCCAGGGAAAAAGCCACATGGACAAATACTAATCTGGAGAATGTCCATCTGCCCCTGGCTCACAGAGAATATGGACATGATGGCCCTGGGGTCAGGAGAAGAGAGTTGCAGCTTGAATGAAAGCCAGGGGCTCCGGCCAATGTTACATTGAAGCAGAAGTCAGACAATTGTTGTTGCTCTAAAGTTCACGAAGGGTAATGTTTAGTTGCTTTTTAAAAATGTCTTTGAATAGTAATGATACCCTGTGATAAGAGTGTTATTAACTATAACAATGTGAAATTTTCAAGTGGTTTCACATACTATATCTCTTTTCATACCTTTATGCAATAAATTGAAGGTGTTTTTTTAACAAATTCACATCAATGATTGAGTCACTGAGTCAAAAAACCATAATGATTTGTTTGAGACCTCACAACAAGCCATACTATAACCCAGAGATGATAAACGCAAAGATCTAGTGTTGGATAAAGGCTCCCATGCCATCAAGGACTAAAGACGTTATTACTTTGGCCATACAAGGAATCAGAAGACTGAGTTTATCTTTGCAAAAATAAAAGAAGAAATTTTTCCATTCTAGGATCTCTGAGAATGACACCAAACTCTCCCACAAGGAGGCTTCTTTCTTCTCCTAATTTCTCCTTCCCACCCAACTCAAACACTAGCTAATGGGCATTCAGATGCTCCAAGTTCAAGGAGATAGAGGATAATGGCTATGGAAGCAGAGTTTGCCATTCTCTACCATCCCAGGTCAACCTCAAATATCTTTGAAAATCCTGTGGAAACTTCCTGGTCCATTCTCAAAGGCTCAGAAAGGGATGTAACTTCCTGACATTACTATTCAGAGAAGAAATATTTTGTGTTTATCTTAATTCTAGTGAGAGTGGGCGTGCTTCTTTCTTTATTCCTCTGCATGTTTTTTCTCAAGGAGAGATGGAAATCCTTTTAGTTATCTCTTTAAGAGTCTTGGCCTGGGCTTCCCTGTTGGCGCAGTGGTAGAGAGTCCGCCTGCCGATGCAGGGGACACGGGTTCGTGCCCCGGTCCGGGAGGATCCCAC
>NW_006780322.1:1479835-1487625 GCF_000442215.2 Lipotes vexillifer
GTCTTGGCCTACTGAGTTTCCTCTGTGCCACTTGCTGTGGTATCAGATTCGGGGGGTATTTAAGTTGGCCCATTACGTGACCTGACATTTTTACATCATTTCAGATATGTATTTGGTGGTGTGGATGGACTGATACTCCTTTCTCACTATATTCACCTAGAATGCTGCCTATTCTCTGGGTACAGGCAAGCCACTGCAGGGATTCCCTATCAGCCAGAAACACAATTGTGCAAATTCTCATCATTTAATGAATTTGATAAATACAGGGTAGTATATTTAAGTACACTTATACCGTGGAGAATACTGTCAAAATCAATGAACTAGGTTTACATAGATCAACGTGGATAGATCTTAAAAACATAATACTGAATGAAAAAAGCAAGTTGCAGAATGTTGTGTACAACATTATAATATATATGTAAAATAAAACACAAAACATTACCATTTCTCTAGTAAAAGCATAAAAACATGTAGGAGATACATAACCAAATCACGATAGTGGTCTGTCTCCTCCAAGAAGGCAGAAGGGAGGGGGATTTCACCTTTATTTAAAATGTTTCATTTCTTAAAAACAAAGGGAGGATCTAAAGTAAATTAAATGCTAACAAATTGTTAACATTTGTTCACTAGGGCTAAGATGGACTTTATATTCTTTTTTACTTTATTTTATTTTATTTTTAGCGGTACGCGGGCGTCTCACTGCTGTGGCCTCTCCCGTCGCGGAGCACAGGCTCCGGACGCACAGGCTCAGTGGCCATGGCTCACGGGCCCAGCCGCCCCATGGCATGTGGGATCTTCCCGGACCGGGGCACGACCCGTATCCCCTGCATCGGCAGGCGGACTCCCAACCACTGTGCCACCAGGGAAGCGCTACTTTATTTTTTTAATTTAAAAAAATAAAATAAAAGCCTCTCTTTCCTTCTCCTTCACCTCTCTAGGCATCTGACTTGCATTCTGTTCTCATAGGTTTTGGTTCTTCACCAGCTGGTTAAATTGCACCACATAGTAGAAAGAAAAGCAGACTAGGAGGCAAGGGCTTATGTTCTAATCCTACATCCATTCATAGTAGCTTTGCGTATGATCATGAAATCTTTCTGGACCTCAGTTTCCTCCTCTGTAAGATGAAAGGACGGTCCCATTCTCTGCGATTCCTCACAGTTTGCCATTTTAGCAGGCTCACTCCTGCTAAGTGATGAAATTACTCTCTCTGTCCTGTAGCTATTTACTTCCTGATAAGGAATTATCTAGATTTAGAATCTTAGAGCTGGAAGGGACATGAATGTCGTTGGTCATCAGTAAGTGTGATTTTTAGAGGAATCCTACTTAGTAGTAGGACTGTCTGCTAGTGGTAGATCCAGGGCTACAGTGCTAGGCGTCTGTCTCTTATTTTGGCAGTGTGAAAACCCTTCAAAAGCCAAAGGAATACATCTAAAGCTGGCAAAGGGAAGCAGGGTGGCTAAAGGTATGTTTACTAACCAAGAGGCAGATAATATAGAACAAACCAAAAAGGTTTGGGATCCTGAGTGTTTTTAAAATGCCAGGCATAATTCAGGCAAAAATTGTTCCTCCTTCAGAGGAAAATTCTGAGACGTAACTTTGTGACAGTTTCGGACATGAGGACAGTTTTAGAAGGAGATTCTGTTAGAAAAAGGAAGGCCATTCATGGTTGTTGGGGACGGGAGTGGAAATGGAGGTGGAGAAGAGGCTCTCTAGGGTTTAGATAATTTCTAAGATTCCCCTGTCTCTCTCTGCCTTAACTGACTTTAGTCACATTGAAACCTGCCACAGGCCCCTGGCCAGCCTGACCCTCTTACCTGTAAAACTCACAGTGAGCAAGGACGAAGGGAAATGCAGGGCATGTATTTCCCTCCTCCATAGCTTGAGCAAAAGGCAGGTGTGAGAACTCAGAGACATACTGATTCGTCTGCTTTTGTTTGGAATGAGAATGGTTATAGGAAGCACCTGCTTGATTCATTCATTTGTATTACTTGCCTGGTCCCTGGAGGATACTGATTTTGAAAACTCTGCTTTGTGATCACCATTTAGTCTGCCCTGTCCCCCTCCAACACTCAGCCAGCCTTCAGTCCTTCAGTTGGACCCGATAAAGTCAGTAGCCATCCTGTCATCCTATTTCTGCCATCTTCGTCTAGATCCTCATTACCTCAGATCTTTCTGCCTGAAAATTTTCTCCTCAAGTCCGTTTAGCTTACTAATAAATTGCTACTGGGCTTCCCTGGTGGCGCAGGGGTTGAGAGTCCGCCTGCCGATGCAGGGGACACGGGTTCGTGCCCCGGTCCGGGAAGATCCCACATGCTGTGGAGCAGCTGGGCCCTTGAGCCATGGCCACTGAGCCTGCGCGTCCGGAGCCTTTGCTCCGCAAGGGAGAGGCCACAACAGTGAGAGGCCCACATACCGCAAAAAAATAAATAAATAAATTGCTACTGAAATGTTACCACTCCCCATGGCATATAAATTTTTTTTTAAATCCTTATAAGGGCAATCAGCACTCTTCGTAGTCTAACTCAACTACTGCCTCTTCAGTCTTCCCACTCTTGTTCCCCTATATGCCACCTCTGCTCGTCCAAGTTGTATACCAACAGGCCTTTGAGACAAGCCCAAAAGGGAAAAGAGGGAAAGGCCCCATCTTGGGGGTCAGACTACTATCCTGGGTCTAAGTCTTGACTCTGTCACTTACTGAATATGTTCCTTTTGGTCCATTCTTTTAACCTTTTGGGGCCCTCATTTCTTCATCTGTAAAACAGAGATACTAACCTCTTAGGCTGTTGATTTTCCTGGAAATGAAATGAAATAGATGAGTAAGTTGCCTGGCCCAGCAGAGTATCTGTCACTTAGTAGGTATTCAAGAAATGCCCCATTCCTTCTTCCCTTGAACACATCTCAGCTACTCCTCTTTCTGCACCTTGGCTTCCACTAGTCTCTTTGTTTCCTTCCGTCCTCTTCTCTGTTTCATCTAAATTGTGCCCATCCTTTTGAAAGACTAGAACTTGAAATCTTTTGGGCCTCTGCCATCTTTCCTTGTCCTGAATGCATCCTGCACTCACTTCCCCAGGGCCCTTCTTTTGGCTCTTAAGCACAAGTGCCATGCTCAAAGCACTTTTTATCAAATTTGTTTAATTCCACCTATTTCCAAAATGGCCTTGAGGTGACTCATTAAAATGGTACATAAAATATAATTAGGAAAATAGAATTGAAAGGAAGGAAAGAAATTTAATGAAAAGGGAACCAGCAAATATTTACACCAACCCCATGGGGCTGAGTCTCTAGCCTTCCTAGGAGCTAGTGTTTACTTAACACAGTCTTTGGGAGGCAGAAACCTTTTGAAGTTTGGAGCTTAGAGAGGGGAAACAAACAAACAAAAAGCAACGCTTGGTGGTTGAGAACCATTTATCATCGAATACCTCTTTAACTGGTCTATTGATTAGTTCCAAAATTTGACAGCGGAGTCTGAGTTGCAGTTTTACTCAGTCTCCAACCCCTCACGCACAGAAGAAAACAGATTTTAAATGCGTATCTGACTGGGCTAAGGGTCTTAAGAAGTTAGCCATCTAGTGTTGAGCCTTTTGTCCAGATGCACACTCATTTCCCAGGCCATGGAGGGTCTAGCTTTTTCTAAACTTATCCAGGGTATAAGGATGTTCCCTGCTTAACTATCCTTTTGATGTCAGATATTTTTTCTTATGCCGATCATGAAGTTCCTGGACTGTAATTTGTAATGACTCATATAAGACAAGACAACTAATGTTTCTAATTTATCCATTTACAAAAAAGAACCCAAACCATTTTCATTATGAATTTGTGATAGTTTTTCCTGCAGAATATCTAACCAGTGTCTCCAGACTTTTTTGACTGGCCACTACTGATGACAAAGAAATCTTGAGGACTCACCCCTAATATATGTATACATATAACAATTTATTAACAAATTGTTAATAAATAAAATTGCTCTCCTCTGCTCCTCCCCTGGGCAACTCAAACAAATAGTCTAAAAACAATACTCACGGTAGCTCTACTTCTAATCTCATTATTGGCAATTAGCCTAGCCTATGAATGAACTCAAAAGGGACTAGAATGAACTGAATATGGTATTTAGTTTCAAACAAAACAAATGCTTTCGACTCATTAGATTATGACTAAACTCATAACTACCAAGGGTCTTTAGTGTACACAAATATTATTATAGCTTTCACAATATCCCTTGTAGGACTGCTAATATATCGATCCCACTTAATGCCCTCACTATTATGTCTAGAAGGCATAATATTATCACTATTCATCATGGCAACCCTAATAATCCTATACTTACACTTCACCTTAGCCAGCATAATAGCAATCATCCTACTGGTGTTTGCAGGCTGCGAAGCCACGCTCAGATTATCCTTGCTAGTAACGGTATCAAATACGTATGGCACTGACTACGTACAAAACCTTTATCTCCTCCAATGCTAAAATTTATTATCCCTACGATTATACTAATACCCCTGACTTGATTATCAAAAAATAATATAATTTGAATTAATGCTACAACCCATAGCCTGCTGATTAGCCTCACAAACTTGCTTCTTCTTAACTAGTTTAATAGCCTTAATTTCTCATTAATATTCTTTTCCGACTCCCTATCTGCACCACTACTGCTCTTGACAATATACCCCTACCTCTGATATTAACATCCAGTCAGTCTCACCTGCTCAAAGAATCGCTGACCTGAAAAAAAACATACATCACTATACTAATCATATTACAAACATTTTTAATCATAACATTTACCACCACAGAAGTAATTCTATTTTACATTATATTCGAGGACACACTAGTTCCTACACTCATCATCATCACTCGATGTGGTAACCAAACAGAACGCCTCAATTCAGGGCTGTATTTTCTATTCTATACACTAGTCGGATCACTTCCACTGCTAGTGGCATTAGTATATATCCAAAACACCACGGGCTCTCTGAATTTCCTAGTACTCCAATATTGAACCCAAGCAATACCCAACTCCTGATCCAACGTCTTTATATGACTAGCCTGCATAATAGCCTTTATGGTAAAATTACCCTTCTATGGCCTCCACCTTTGACTACCCAAAGCACACATAGAAGCCTCTATCGCAGGCTCTATAGTCCTTGCAGCCGTATTACTAAAACGCGGGGTCTACAGCATACTACGAATTACAGCAATACTCAACCCCATGACAGAATTCGTAGCATACCCTTTTCTTATGCTTTCCTCATGAGGAATAATCATAACCAGTTCAATCTGTCTATGCCAGACAGACCTAAAATCACTTATTGCATATTTTTCTGTCAGCTACATAGCACTTGTTATTGCAGCTATTCTCATCCAGTCTCCTTGAAGTACGTAGGAGCCACCGCTTTAATAATCGCCCATGGCCTCACATCATCTATATTATTCAAACTACGAGCGAGTCCATAGCCAAACTATAATCTTAGCCCGAGACCTACAAACTGTCCTCCCACTAATAGCCACTCGATGACTACTGGCAAACCTGACAAACTTAGCCTTACCCCCAACTATTAATCTAATCAGAGAACTGTTCGTAGTTATATCAACCTTCTCATGATCAAATTTTACCATTATCTTAATAGGAACTGACATTATAATTACAGCCCTATATTCTTTTTTTTTAACATATTTATTGGAGCATAATTGCATTACAATGTTGTGTTAGTTTCTGCTGTATAACAAAGTGAATCAGCTATACGTATACATATATCCCCATATCTCCTCCCTCTTGCGTCTCCCTCCCACCCTCCCTATCTCACCCCTCTAGGTGGTCACAAAGCACCGAGCTGATCTCCCTGGGCTATGCGGCTGCTTCCCACTAGCTATCTGTTTTACATTTGGTAGTGTATATATGTCCATGCCACTCTCTCACTTCGTCCCAGCTTACCCTTCCCCCTCCCCGTATCCTCAAGCCCACTCTCTAGTAGGTCTGCATCTTTATTCCCGTCTTGCCCCTAGGTTCTTTATGACCTTTTTTTTTCTTTTTTTTTAGATTCCATATATATGTGTCAGCATACGGTATTTGTTTTTCTCTTTCTGACTTACTTCACTCTGTATGACAGACTCTAGGTCCATCCACCTCACTACAAATAACTCAATTTCATTTCTTTTTATGGCTGAGTAATATTCCATTGTATATATGTGCCACATCTTCTTTATCCATTCATCTATCAATGGACACTTAGGTTGCTTCCATATCCTGGCTATTGTAAATAGTTCAGCCCTATATTCTATATATATACTAATTTCGACACAACTCAGTAAATACACACACCATATTAATAATATTACACCCTCTTGCACATGCGAAAATGCCCTTATAACCCTCCACATTCTACCCCTCCTACTCTTGTCACTAAATCCCAAAATCATCCTAGGCCCCCTGTATTGTAAATATAGTTTAAAAAAAAACACTAGATTGTGAATCTAGTAACGGAAGACTGAGACTTCTTATTTACCGAGAAAGTATTGCAAGAACTGCTAATTCATGCCCCCATGCCTAACAGTATGGCTTTTTCAGGCTTTTAAAGGATAGTAGTTATCCATTGGTCTTAGGAGCCCCAAAATTAGTGGAACTCCAAGTAAAAGTAATAAACCTATTTTCCTCTTTTGCTCTGGTCACACTGCTTATACTAATCATCCCAATTATAATAACTAACACAGAGTTCCACAAAAGCAACAAATATCCAACATATGTAAAAAATACTGTCTCATATGTTTTTATTACCAGCCTAGTGCCAACAATAATATTCTGCCACACAGGCCAAGAAATAATTATTTCAAACTGACATTCAATCACTGTCCAAATGCTTAAATTAACACTTAGCTTCAAAATAGATTACTTCTCAATAATATTCGTACCAGTAGCATTATCTGTTACATGGCCCATTATGGAGTTCTCAATATGGCACCTACACTTAGACCCTTACATTAATCGGTTCTTCAAGTACCTACTCCTCTGCCTCACCACCATGCTAATCCCTGTTACTGCCAATAACCTCTTCCAACTTTTTATTGGTTGGGAGGGAGTTGCAATTATATCCTTCCTGCTTATGGGGTGGTGATATGGGCGAGCAGACACAAACACAGCTGCTCTCCAAGCAATCCTACATAACCGCATTGTGGGTGTCAGGTTCATTATATCAATAGCATGATTTCTGTTTAACTCAAACACAGGAGACCTGCAACAAATTTTTATACTCGACCTAAATCCCTCAAACCCTCCCCCTTATAGGACTCATACTAGCGGAAGCCAGAAAATCAGCCCAGTTTGGACTTCACCCTTGACTCCCCTCAGCAATAGAGGGCCCCACCCCTGTATCAGCCCTGCTTCACTCAAGCACAATAGTTGTGGCAGGAGTCTTCCTACTTATTCGATTTTACCCTTTAACAGAAAACAACAAACTTATTCAAGCAATAGTGCTGTGCTTAGGAGCCCTTACCACCCTATTCACACCTGTATGCGCTCTCACCCAAAATGATATTAAAAAAAGTGTTGCTTTCTCCACTTGAAGCCCATTAGGCCTAATAATGGTAACAATCGGCGTCAACCAACCCTATCTAGCATTCTTACACATCTGCACACATGCTTTTTTTAAGGCCACACTATTCATATGATCTGGATCCATTATTCACAGCCTGAACGACAAACAAGATAGTCGAAAAATAGGAGGCCTATTCAAGGCTATATATACCTTTCACCACAACAGCCCTTAATATCAGGTGTCTGGCATTGACAGGAATGC
>NW_006780322.1:1487635-1503505 GCF_000442215.2 Lipotes vexillifer
TCCTCACCGGCTTCTATTCTAAAGACTTGACCGCTAACGCCTGAGCCCTGTTAATAACTCTAATTGCCACCTCCCTCACAGCTGTCTATAGTACCCGAATTGTCTTCTTCACACTGTTAGGACAACCTCGCTTCTCTCCCCTAACCTCTATCAATGAAAACAACCCCCTCTTAATTAACTCCATCAAATGCCTACCAACTGGAAGTGTCTTTGCCGGATTCATTATCTCCAACAACATCCCCCCAACCACAGTCCCCCTAATAGCCATACCCTTACATCTAGAACTAACGGCCCTGGCAGTCACCATCCTAGGCTTCATATTGGTGCTCAGCATTAACCTGAACACACAAAACTTGAAATTTGTCTACCCCTCAAATACCCTTAAATTCTCTAGTCTCTTAGGCTATTTCCCCACCATCATGCATCGCCTACCTCCTCACCTAAACCTATCAATGAGCCAAAAATCAGCATCCTCCCGTTTGGACTTAATCCAACTAGAAAACATTTTACCAAAAACCACATCCCTTATTCAACTTAAGTTCCCCAAACTAATCTCAAGCAAAAAAGTCCTTATCAGACTATACTTCCTGTCATTCCTTGTTACTCTCACCTTTAGCATGCTTTTATTACCAGGAGTAATCTCCATAATAACCACATCACCAATAAACAGCGACAGTAACAATCACCAGCCAGGTACCATAACTATATAACGCCGTATTGGATACTGAACAGCTATGAAAGAATAGTCCTACACGCACCCTTCTCCCCACCTCAGTTTAAGAAACAGAACATTGGGCTTCCCTTGTGGCGCAGTGGTTGAGAGTCTGCCTGCCAATGCAGGGGACATCGGTTCGTGCCCCGGTCCGGGAAGATCCCACATGCCACGGAGCGGCTGGGCCCGTGAGCCATGGCCGCTGAGCCTGCACGTCCGGAGCCTGTGCTCCGCAACAGTAGAGGCCACAACAGTGAGAGGCCCGCGTACTGCAAAAGAAAAAAAAAAAAAAGAAACAGAACATTAGTATTACCTTTGGAAGTCGGCTTGTGTGTATGCCCGTGTGCATGTACATACTCATGTTACTATCATTAATATTTCAAGGCACAATACGTACTTAAGCTAAGTAAAGTTCATTGTTCACAATAGTGGATGCAAATCATGTTTTAAATAGCCTTTTTATAATTTCAAGTTTGGAGGACTACTTTATCAAATCTAATTAGTCATCATTGTTTTTACTTTGTAATGTGGATGACAAAGAGCTTGCACATGATATGGAGACTTGTAAGTTCTGCCGTTTTCTTAATGTTTGCTCATACTTACATTGTTAATATTGTCTTCAATTAATGGTGTCTTTGCAGGGGTATTTTTATTTTATTTATTTTTTAAATTGGAGTATAAGTGCTTTAATTGCAGGGGTATTTTTAAACTACTTATTTATTTTGGCCAGAGAGGGAGGGAGGGTAGTTTAGTTAAAACTCAGTAGTATAGTCCCCAGTCTGCTCACCTAGCAACCTTTAACAAATCACAATATCCCAGAAGGAAACTGGCCCACGGCTCCCACCTCCTTCTCCTACCACATCTATGGCAGCAGCTCCATCCCAAACTGACACCTGCCTGCCTCCCCGCTTCCCCACCCCAACAAGGGGCAACTCAGTCAGCCCAGGGCAGAGGTCTCCCATCCTCCCCTTGAACATGTATGTACAGTATGGTTATTATCACCCTGCAGCAGGATAGATGCTGTCATCAATGAGAAATGGCCTTATAGGACAGTCTCTGACACAGTGGAATGCTTGGTGTTCAATTTTTTAAATTTTGGAAATCTTCCCTCAGACACCAACTGATGACAGTGGGAGAGCCTTAAGCCTCCTTATTTTTCTTTTTCTCTTTACCAGAGTAGTCTCAGAGGTGAAAAGTTTAGATAGCAAACCTATAAACCCACATTTATGAGGCAAATAAATATTTTTCAGAGCAGCATCCCCTTTCAGGCAGAGCTGCTGATGTGCAATTGGTCTCTGATAAAGAGCTGAATGAAGCTTCCACCCACCTGGCAGCTGGGCTGGAGGGAAGTCAGGGAACAGCACAGCCACTGCTTACCGTTTGCCTGCCTGTACTCAGCCGGGGGAAAAAGAGGAGGTGGGCAGAGCTTTCTGGGAGGCCCCGGTGCCAGCTTATGGAGTGGCCATTGTTGCAAAACTCAGGTATAAGCCAGATCCCTTTAACCTATAGAGATCCAGAGAAACTTGGAACCTCTCCCCACCCCAGCTTCATAGCCTGTGGAATACCCAAAGGCCTCTTTCAAATTTCTGTGAATCCCTAGACCTCCAGTCTTCTTGTTTCCTGGGCTCCCCTTTCCACAGTGTAGTTTTTCAGATTTCTAAGTGTGAAACTCAGCCTTTCTGAGTTCAGAGGGGGAAAAAAAATCATTCACCCAAGCAATTAAGAGCACAGTAGATTTATCTAAAGAATGGGAGTGAGGGCATGGATTTTTAGGGATTTATATCACATACTGCACAGCAAACAGCTTTGAAAAAGTCACTTATCAGCACTTCCGTGGTGGCGCAGTGGTCAAGAATCCATCTGCCAATGCAGGGCACACGGGTTCGAGCCCTGGTCCAGGAAGATCCCACATGCCACGGAGCAACGAAGCCCGTATACCACAACTACTGAGCCTGCGCTCTGGAGCCCACAAGCTACAACTGCTGAGCCCACGTGCCACAACTCCTGAAGCCCGCATGCCTAGAGCCCATGCTCCGCAACAAGAGAAGCCACCACAATGAAAAGCCCACACACCGCAACAAACAGTAGACCCCGCTCGCCACAACTAGAGAAAGCCTGCGCACAGCAACAAAGACCCAACGCAGCCAAAATAAATAAATAAATAAATATATTTTTTTTTTAAAGTCACTTATCAGACATCCCAGATCTCCAGAGATGTTTGGGGCCATAATAGCAATAGGAATTCCCTTCTTAACCCTTCTCATACATGTTAGTTAAGTCTCCTCTCTTTAGATTAGCTCCCTGCCTCTCAAGAACCAGAGTAACAAATTCCATCCCCCTTCTCTACCATATGTCTTGGCACCTTGGGGATCTTACAGAGCAAGATATTTCCCCCAAACACGTTTCTCTATCCTAAAAGAATTCCGACGCCCGATGTTAAGATAATGAAGTTTTTGCCATCTCATTATAATCAGAATGGTCTCCTTGAAACCATTTTCTTTCCTTCTTTTCTTTAATTTAGTGGCTATTAGACATTTTACATCTGAGAGAATTTCAGACCACACTGCCCTCCCTGACCTGGATCTAGAGGCAAACTTTTCCTGTAAAGGACTAGATAGTGACTATTTTAGGTTTTTCAGGCTATAATGGTCTCTGTCACAACTACTTAACTCAGCTGTTATAGCACATAAACAGTCATAGATGATATGTCAACCAATGAGCATGGCTGTGTTCCAATACTTTATTTACAAAAACAAGTGGTGGCTGTAGTTTTCCTGCCCATGATGTAGAAGAAAGCACATAGCAGCTTTGATGAAAACAAGTGGAGAAGTCTCCAGGCTAAAATTCAACCTCCTTATCTTATTAGCATATGAGGCCATTTATCATTTGCTTCATTCGTACTGCTTGTTCCTAAGGCAGTCCCCACCTACCTGACTCAAGCTTAGATGCCCTTCTTCTGAACTTTCTTTGCACCTTGTTAGAGTACAACTCAGAGCGCTCACATCCCTCTGTTATTTACTAGACTGAGTTCCTCAAGACTAGAGATGTCTTATTCATCCTTTCATGTGCCTAGAAGAATGCCTGATACGTTGTTGGTACTCAGTTTGTGTTTGTTAAAATAATTGCTGCTTTCTCTTTCCTGTGTTTGCCCAGATTTCTGTGTCAGGAAGTGCTCCTGAGGATACGTGGGAGGCAGACAGATGGTCTTCTCTGAATGAGAGTGACCCAGTACCAGGGACAAGGCGTTGGGGGAACCTTGGGCAATAAACACAAATGAGTCATTAGTCAAGTCCATGCCTTTTGGTGGACTTCCCACAATTGTCCTCTTGATCTGTCCTCAACTATTGATAGGAGCTGTTATGTTTCCATATCCGAATGAGAAAAACAGATTTGGTGACTTATCTGGGGTCACGCTGTCAGTCAGGGGACCCCTGGCCTGAGGGTCATTTTGCTGTGCTAAACTGCCTCTTAAAAGGCACCTGTGCATTAGTGTTTATGAAAAATACTTTATAATGATGCGATTGGTTTCATACTGTCAAAGACTGGGAGTGGACCAAAAATAAAAAAAACAGTCTCCTGGCTTAGTGTTCTGTATGTTCACTGTTCTCTTAAGTAAGTAAGTAGACTGTACCTTATATGGTAGCTGTGTTCTGAAGAGGTAGCATATTTAGAATTTTGTCATTTAGATTATATGTTAAGTGTTCCAGAGGAGCATGTTATTTGAAATCGTTTTCCCGTCTAACCTGTTTAACATGAAGATTTCTTCTGGAATGTATATAAAGTGCAAGTTCAGATTTCCGTAAATCAAGTTTACTTCAAGGATATACCTACTTTGGGAACACAATTCTCTACAGGACTCAGTGTGCCTGTTCAAAAGAAAACATGTAAAGAAAATCACCCCTGGGGGAAAGAGGTATGGCTGTTGTCAGTGTGTCTTTGTGTCTGTCTGTGTGTACCTTCGCTTCTATGGTCCTTTGCTTCCCATGGAATCTTTAAGAGGTGGCTCTCCCTAACATGAGGTAGGCTCCATGCTGCCCACTAGGAGCCAGCCCAGATGACTCCTTGAAGCCAAACATCTGCTGAATTCCCATTCACTAGTCACAGGATCTTCCCCTGGGACCTTAGAATCAAATATCCAGGGCTGGGTTCCCACTCATCTGTCATAGCTGTTATCACTCCTGTTTGATGTTTCCTTCTTCCTCAGACAACCTTCCTTCTAGTGCTGGTCAGAAGGACCCTAGGTTTGGTCTATTTGGAAAGTTTGTTGCGAGAAACACAGATTATAAGTCCTTCCCACCATCTATCCAATGTTGTTCCTATAACATTGTCAGTTTACCTACTTTAATTCTATGTAACATGTTTTTACTGACTACCTGCTAGTAATCTAGTCCTATGCTGGCCCATGCTGTAGAGTAGTCGAAGGAGAAAACATGATCCCCATCCTTGGGAAGCTCCCAGTCTACATGCGTGATGAGGCTCACATCTCAGGAATTAGCGGTAAAGGCGAGAATATATAAAACAATTCTCCTCACCAAAAGTAGGCATGATATGAACTGGTTTGGTAACAAATACTAGTCTAGTAGTGGGAACAAGCTGGGCATGCTTCACCAGTCTTTTCATTTTTACTTTCTGAGTTCTGTGGGTAATCCTTTCTGCCTATGAGAACATAGGGGCACCCTCAGGATCATTTGCTTGCATATTAATCTATAATTCTCCTTTACCTGTGAACAACTCATCCATTTGAAATCACTTCTACATCTTCTGTTGGAGAAGTATGTATGTTGATATGCATGAACAAGGATCAACGAGTCCTACTTTATCTTAGTATCTCATTTCGAAGGTATTTCCTAGAAGTTTGCAATTGTTCTGCTACTCTAATGCTATCTGCACTCTGTCCAGTTAACTCACTCTCTGGTCTTGGACTAGTTTTCACTTTGACTCATTTGGATTTTGCTAGTCTTTCTTAGCTACCATTGCAAAAAAGAAAGTCTTTTCAGAAGTTTGACCTAGCCTTAGGCAAGTACCTTACCCAAAGGCTGAATCAATGAAGATTTTGAAAAATAAACAGTTATGGCGTCTTGGGGAATGTAAACCATCAAGCCATCTCTACCACTTGTCTACTTTGTGATTTTCAGCAATTTGCTCATCCTTTCTGGGTCTTTGTCCTTCCCACTCCCCCACCCACATGAAATCAGAATTGTAATTTGAGTCCTGTTAAGCCATGAGCATGTTCTGAAATAACAGAAATATATTAGAGACAGCTTTAGAACTGCCAAAGCCCTAGTTAGAAGTCATATAGATAAAAGTCATAGAGGAGGCAAAAAAAAAAACAGATATTCCATCATAGTAGATTGTTTAGTATAACCTGATTCAAATGTCTTTCCTTGTCCTATCCTTTCCTACTTGTACACATTTTTGTATAATAACCAATAATCACATAATTTACAATTTTTATTAACCTATGTAGTTTATAAGATGTCACATCAACTACTACATGAGTTTAATTCTCCTGTTCCAATAAATACCATAAACAAATAACCCTGTGTTTGAGGTCAAAGCATCATTAATGATTGGTTGAGTTTGCTTTTGATTGAAGTAGCCATAGCATTTATCAGTATGTTCTACTCTGAAAATATCTAACACTCCTCTTCCACCAGTTAAATGATAAAATGCCCCCAAACATAATGTCTGATGTGTCCCTTGAAAATGACTTATCTGGTTTACAAAAACCACATGTATATGAATAAATCAAGAATACGATCATTAATAAGGAATTAGCATCTTTTGGAGTGAGTTCTAGGATTACGGTTAAGTGAAAAAAGCAGAAGTGCAAAAGAGTATCTATTGCATGCTACCCTTCAGGTGAGAAAGAAGAGGATATAAGAAAATTCACATGTATCTTCTCATTTGTACAAAAGAAGTAAAAGAAGGATAAACCAGAACCCTGCGAAGGGTCGATAGGAAAGATGTAGAAAGAAATGGGGAGAATAGGACAGCTTAGCTGGGATTAGGAGGGAACGATACTTCTGAGCATACTTTATTTATTTTTATTTTTGCGGTACATGGGCCTCTCATTGTTGTGGCCTCTCCCGTTGCGGAGCACAGGCTCTGGACGCGCAGGCTCAGAGGCCATGGCTCACAGGCCTAGCCGTTCCGCAGCCTGTGGGATCTTCCCAGACCGGGGCATGAACCTGTGTCCCCTGCATCGGCAGGCGGACTCTCAACCACTGCGCCACCAGGGAAGCCCCCTGAGTATACTTTTTTTATGTAGCTCTGACTCATTCCCCCAAATAAATGATTTAAACCAACCAGTATGTGGTGGGGTGGGGGTCCAAATTGAATACAAACAGTGAAAAATAAATCTAACTAAATTATGAAAGGATAGCATAATCACACTGAAAGGAGTGAAGAAGAAAAGAACTAAACTAAGTAATTTAAAAACCAGTATTCTGACTGACATAAAGAATCCTAAAGATGCTACCAGAAACCTACTAGAGCTAATCAATGAATTTGGTAAAGTAGCAGGATACAAAATTAATGCACAGAAATCTCTTGCATTCCTATACAATAACGATGAAAAATCTGAAAGAGAAATTAAGGCCACACTCCCATTTACCATTGAAACAAAAAGAATAAAATACCTAGAAATAAACCTCCCTAGGGAGGTTTCTGTATTCAGAAAACTATGAGACATTGATGAAAGAAGTTAAAGATGATGAGATGGGTTCAAGATGGCGGAGTAGAAGGACGTGTGCTCACTCCCTCTTGCAAGAGCACCGGAATCACAACTAACTGCTGAACAATCATTGACAGGAAGACACTGGAACTCACCAAAAAAGATACCCCACATCCAAAGACAAAGGAGAAGCCACACTGAGACGGTAGGAGGGGTGCAATCACAGTAAAATCAAATCCCATAACTGCTGGGTGGGTGACTCACAAACTGGAGAACACTTATACCACAGAAATCCACCCACTGGAGTGAAGGTTCTGAGCCCCATGTCAGGCTTCCCAACCTGGGGGTCCGGCAACAGGAGGAGGAATTCCTAGAGAATCAGACTTTGAAGGCTGGTGGGATTTGCTTGCAGGACTTTGACAGGACTGGGGGAAACAGAGACTCCACTCTTGAATGGCACACACAAAGTAGTGTGTGCATCGGGATCCAGGGAAAGGAGCAGTGACCCCATAGGAGACTGAATCAGACCTACCTGCTACTGTTGGAGTGTCTTCTGCAGAGGCGGGGGATGGCTGTGGCTCACCGTGAGGACAAGGGCACTGGCAGCAGAAGTTCTGGGAAGTACTCCTTGGTGTGAGCCCTCCCAGAGTCTGCCAATAGCCCCACCAAAGAGCCCAGGTAAGCTCCAGTGTTGGGTTGCCTCCAGCCAAACAACCAACAGGGAGAGAACCCAGCCCCACCCATCAGCAGACAAGCAGATTAAAGTGTTACTGAGCTCTGCCCACCAGAGCAACACCCAGCTCTACCCACCACCAGTCCCTCCCATCAGGAAACTTGCACAAGCCTCTTAGATAGCCTCATCCACCAGAGGGCAGACAGCAAAAGCAAGAAGAACTGCAATCCTGCAGCCTGTGGAACAAAAACCACATTCACAGAAAGATACACAACATGAAAAGGCAGAGGGCTATGTACCAGATGAAGGAACAAGATAAAACAACTAAATGAAGTGGAGATAGGCAACCTTCCAGAAAAAGAATTCAGAATAATGATAGTGAAGATGATCCAGGACCTCAGAAAAGAATGGAGGCAAAGATCGAGAAGCTGCAAGAAATCTTTAACAAACACCTAGAAGAATTAAAGAACAAACAAACAGAGATGAACAATACAATAACTGAAATGAAAAATACACTAGAAGGAATCAATAGCAGAATAACTGAGTCAGAAGAACGGATAAGTGACCTGGAAGACAGAATGATGGAATTCACTGCCACAGAACAGAATAAAGAAAAAAGAATGAAAAGAAATGAACACAGCCTAAGAGACCTCTGGGACAACATTAAACACAACAACATTCGCATTATAGGGGTCCCAGAAGGAGAAGAGAGAGAGAAAAGACCCGAGAAAATATTTGAAGAGATTATAGTAGAAAATTTCCCTAACATAGGAAGGGAAATAGCCACCCAAGTCCAGGAAATGCAGAGAGTCCCAGGTAGGATGAACCCAAGGAGAAACACACTGAGACACATAGTAATCAAACTGACAAAAATTAAAGACAAAGAAAAATTATTGAAAGCAACAAGGGAAAAATGACAAATAACATACAAGGGAACTCCTATAAGGTTAACAGCTGATTTCTCAGCAGAAACACTACAAGCCAGAAGGGAGTGGCTTGATATATTTAAAAGGATGAAAGGGAAGAACCTACAACTAAGATTACTCTACCCGGCAAGGATCTCATTCAGATTCGACGGAGAAATCAAAAGCTTTACAGACAATCAAAAGCTAAGAGAATTCAGCACCAACAAACCAGCTCTACAACAAATGTGAAAAGAAGTACTCTAAGTGGGAAACACAAGAGGAGAAAAGGACCTACAAAAACAAACCCATAACAATTAAGAAAATGGTAATAGGAACGTACATATGGTTAGTTACCTTAAATGTGAATGGATTAAATACTCCAACCAAAAGACACAGGTTCCCTGAATGGATACAAAAACAAGACCCATATATATGCTGTCTACAAGAGACCCACTTCAGACCTAGGGACACATACAGACTGAAAGTGAGGGTATGGAAAAAGATATTCCATGCAAATGGAAATCAAAAGAAAGCTGGAGTAGCAATACTCATATCAGATAAAATAGACTTTAAAATAAAGAATGTTACAAGAGGCAAGGAAGGACACTACAAAATGATCAAGGGATCAATCCAAGAAGAAGATATAACAATTATAAATATATATGTACCCAACGTAGGAGCACCTCAATACTTAAGGTAACTGCTAACAGCTATAAAAGAGGAAATTGACAATAACACAGTAATACTGGGGACTTTAACACCTCACTTACACCAATGGGAAGATCATCGAAAATGAAAATAAGGAAACACAAGCTTTAAATGACATGTTAAACAAGATGGACTTAATTGCTATTTATAGGACATTCCATCCAAAAACAGCAGATTACACTTGCTTCTCAAGTGCACACAGAAGACTCTCCAAGATAGATCACATCTTGTGTCACAAATCAATCCTCAGTAAATTTAAGAAAATTGAAATCATATCATGCATCTTTTCTGACCACAGCGCTATGAGATTAGAAATCAATTACAGGGGAAAAAACGTAAAAAACACAAACACATGGAGGCTAAACAATATGGTACTAAATAACCAAGAGATCACTGAAGAAATCAAAGAGGAAATCAAGAAATACCTAGAGACAAATTACAACAAAAACACGATGATCCAAAACCTATGGGATGCAGCAAAAGCAGTTCTAAGAGGGAAGTTTATAGCAATACAAGCCTACCTGAGGAAACAAGAAAAATCTCAAATAAACAATCTAACCTTACACCTAAAGGAACTAGAGAAAGAAGAACAAACAAAACGCAAAGTTAGTAGAAGGAAAGAAATCATAAAGATCAGAGCAGAAATAAATGAAATAGAAACAAAGAAAACAGTGGCAAAGATCAGTAAAACTAAAAGCTGGTTCTTTGAGAAGATAAACAAAATTGATAAACTGTTAGCCAGACTCATCATGAAAAAGAGGGAGAGGACTCAAATCAATAAAATTAGAAATGAAAAAGGAGAAGTTACAACAGACACTGCAGAAATACAGAGCATCCTAAGAGACTACTACAAGCAACTCTATGCCAATGAAATGGACAACCTGGAAGAAATGGACAAATTCTTAGAAAGGTATAACCTTCCAAGACTGAACCAGGAAGAAATAGAAAATATGAACAAACCAATCATAAGTAATGAAATTGAAACTGTGATTAAAAATCTTCCAAAAAAAAAAGTCCAGGACCAGATGGCTGCACAGGTGAATTCAATCAAACGTTTAGAGAAGAGCTAACACCCATCCTTCTCAAGCTCTTCCAAAAAATTGCAGAGGAAGGGACACTCCCAAACTCATTCTATGAGGCCACCATCACCCTGATACCAAAACCAGACAAAGATACTACAAAAAAAGAAAATTGCAGACCAATATCACTGATGAGTATAGATGGAAAAATCCTCAACAAAATACTAGAAAACAGAATCCAACAACACATTAAAAGGATCGTACACCATGATCAAGTGGGATTTATCCCAGGGTTCAAGGATTCTTCAATATACGCAAATCAATCAATGTGATACACCATATTAACAAACTGAAGAATAAAAACCATATGATCGTCTCAATAGATGAAGAAAAAGCTTTTGACAAAATTCAACACCAATTTATGAAAACACTCTCCAGAAAGTGGGCATAGAGGGAACCTACCTCAACATAATAGAGGCCATATATGACAAACCCACAGCCCACATCATTCTCAATGGTGAAAAACTGAAAGCATTTCCTCTAAGATCAGGAACGAGACAAGGATGTCCACTCTCACCACTATTATTCAACATAGATTTGGAAGTCCTAGCCACAGCATTGAGAGAAGAAAAAGAAATAAAGGAATACAAATTGGAAAAGAAGAAGTAAAACTGTCACTGTTGGCAGATAACATCTTTATACTCTACATAGAGAATCCTAAGGATGCCTCCAGGAAACTACTAGAGCTAATCAATGAATTTGGTAAAGAAGCAGTATACAAAATTAATGCACAGAAATCTCTTGCATTCCTATGCACTAATGATGAAAAATCTGAAAGAGAAATTAAGGAAACACTGCCATTTACCACTGCAACAGAAAGAATAAAATACCTAGGAATAAACCTACCTAAGGAGACCAAAGACCTGTATGCAGAAAACTATAAGATGCTGATGAAAGAAATTAAAGATGATACCAACAGATGGAGAGATATACCATGTTCTTGGATTGGAAGAATCAATACTGTGAACCCAAAGCAATCTACAGATTCAATGCAATCCCTATCAAATGAACAATGGCATTTTTTACAGAACTAGAACAAAAAATCTTAAAATTTTTATGGGGACCCTAAAGACCCTAAATAGCCAAAGCAGTCTTGAGGGAAAAAAACGGAGCTGGAGGAATCAGACTCCCTGACTTCAGACTATACTACAAAGCTACAGTAATCAAGACAGTATGGTACTGGCCCCAAAACAGAAATATAGATCAATGGAACAGGATAGAAAGCCCAAAGATAAACCCACGCACCTATGGTCAACTCATATATGACAAAGTAGGCAAGGATATACAGTGGAGAAAATACAGTCTCTTCAATAACTGGTGCTGAGAAAACTGGACAGCTACATGTAAAAGAATGAAACTAGAACCCTCCCTAACACCATACACAAAAATAAACTCAAAATGGATTAGACACCTAAATGGAACACCGGGCACTATAATACTCTTAGAGGAAAACATAGGAAGAACTCTCTTTGACATAAATCACAGCAGGATCCTTTTTGATCCACCTCCTAGAGTAATGGAAATAAAAACAAAAATAAACAAATGGGACCTAATGAAACTTAAAAGCTTTTGCAAAGCAAAGGAAACCACAAACAAGATAAAAAGACAAACCTTAGAATGGGAGAAAATGTTTGCAAATGAATCAGTGGACAAAGGATTAATCTCCAAAATATATAAACAGGTCATGGAGCTCAATATCAAAAAAACAAACAACCCAATCAAAAAATGGGCAGAAGACCTAAATAGACATTTTTTCAAAGAAGATATACAGATGGCCAAGAAGCACATGAAAAGCTGCTCAGCATCACTGATCATTAGAGAAATGCAACTCAAAACTACAGTGAGGTATCACCTCACACCGGTCAGAATGGGCATAATCAGAAAATCTACAAACAACAAATGCTGGAGAGGGTGTGGAGAAAAGGGAACCCTCTTGCATTGTTGGTGGGAATGTAAATTGATACAGCCACTATGGAGAACAGTATGGAGGTTCCTCAAAAAACTAACAGTAGAACTGCCGTACAACCCAGCAATCCCACTACTGGGCATATATCCAGAGAAAACCATAATTCAAAAACATTCATGTACCACACTGCAGCTCTATTTCCAATAGCCAGGACATGGAAGCAACCTAAATGTCCATCAACAGATGAATGGATAAAGAAGATGTGACACATATATGCAATGGAATATTACTCAGCCATAAAAAGAAACAAAATTGAATTATTTTTAGTGAGGTGGATGGACCTAGAGACTGGCATACAGAGTGAAGTAAGTCAGAAACAGAAGAACAAATACTGTATGCTAACACATACATATGGAATCTTAAAGAAAAAAATTGTTCTGAAGAACCTGGAGGCAGGACAGGAATATAGAACCAGACATAGAGAATGGACTTGAGGACACGGAGAGGGGGAAGGGTAAGCTGGGATGAAGGGAGAGAGTTGGCATGGACATATATACACTACCAAATGTAAAATAGATAGCTAGTGGGAAGCAGCTGCATAGCACAGGGAGCTCAGCTTGGTGATTTGTGTCCACCTAGAGGGGTGGGATAGGGACGGTGGGAGGGAAACGCCAGAGGGAGGAGATATGGGGATATATGTATACGTATAGCTGATTCACTTTGTTATACAGCAGAAACTAACACACCATTGTAAAGCAAGTGTATTCCAATAAAGATATTAATTAATTAATTAATTAATTAAAAAATAAAAGCCAGTATTCTGACTGGCAATTGTAAGGCTAAAGGCAAAAAAGAACTGTATGAAAATACTATACTCTAGTTAGTAAACTTGTTTTTCTCACATGGGTATGGATTAATTCTGAATTAATTTCAGTAATTTCAGTAATTCTGAAACTACTTTATACTGCACTAGGATTGAACCAATAAGTAAAATATAATGAGAGCCAGGTTTCTCATTGTCAGAGAAAGAAGTGATAAATAAGGAAAGAGGGAAGGAGAGAATGAATCCTCTGGTGTTTGACTGGAATCATAGACATCAAATGTGAACTCATGATTTTAAAATATATTCACAAAAGATATAGATGTGTTAATAAACATACATATATTTCTTAGCTCTGTCCACTGAGAGGGCCTAGAGGCAATAACACCTCAATAGAACTGAGCATGCTAAGTGCTAAGATCTTGGTTTCTAAAAACCATTCCCCAAAACAAGGAACTAGAGCTCCTTGGAGAAGTAACTGGTTCCAAAGCAAGGGCAGGGAAAGTGCAAGATGAGCTTGGAACATTTTATAGTGCCAGCACGTAAGGAACTGTTCAAGAAAGGATAGGGACAGGTGGAAAATACACAGGAAAGCCAGTCTGAAGGCGTCCCTAATGGCCAAAGCCAGAATAAGTTGAACAACAACAAGAATAATGATTGTATTAGATTATAACCCATGAAATAAAATAAATATCTGTGAGGTCATGCTGATATAAATAATTGGACAAATAAATAAATGGAGGGAAAGGGACAGCACTTTTCCTCACAGGAGAATTCCATTTAATAACTACATATATTAAAATTATTAATATTATCAATATTAATAATAAATATTGTTGTAGGCAGGATCCACCAATGGATGTTAAAGTTAGTGGACAAAAGTTTGAGGAGAAACAGGATATTTGCATATTATTGTATATCTCCCATAAGAAATGTATTATTTACAAAGGTAAAAGTAATAACTTTACAGTAGAGAAACTCACCACCTTAACCAAATGATCAATAATGAGATATGTATGTGGGCATCATATATACCTGATATGATGCACTGAGAAGGGGCCAGTATCACTCCTTTTCTACAGTATTTTTGCAAAAAAAAAAAAAAATGCATAACCTCAATCCAGAGTTTCTTAACCTCGACACTATTGACATTTGGGGTTGGTAATTCTTTCTTGTGGGGCTGTCTTGAGCACTGTAGGATGTTTAGCAGCATTCCTGGCTTCTACTGACTCGATGCCAGGAGCATCACCACCACTACCATCACCCAGCCTTGTTACAACCCAAAATGTCTCAGACATCCCATGGGAGGCAAGATCTCCCCTAGTTGAGAACTACTGCCTCAATCTAGCCATAAACAGATATTGGTCAGACCCAAATTAAGGGACATTCTGCAAAATAAATGACTGGGGACTTCTGCAGCGGTCCAGTGGTTAAGACTCCACACTTCCACTGCAGGGAACACAGGTTTGATCCCTGGTCGGAGAACTAAGATCCTGCATGCTGCGTGGCACAGCCAAAAAAAAAAAAAATGACTGAAAGTAAAGTGCAAGTATCAAGGTCTTGAAAAATAAGAATGAGGAGCTATAACACATTGGAAGAGTCTCAGGAGGCATGATGATTAAATGAAATGTGGGATACTGGATTGGATCAGAAAAACAACATTAGTAGAAAATCTGGTGAAAATGGAATGAAATCATAGTTTAGTTAATAGTATTGTACCAATGTTGATTTCTTGGTTCTGATCATTGTACTGTAATATGTGGACATTAGAGAAGCTGGGTGAAGGGTATAGAGGAACTGTCTAAACTATATTTGCAACCTGTATGTAAGTCTAAAATTATTTCAAAATAAAAATCATTAAACACTAAATCATGTTACAGTCTTTGTGATGCCAAAGGGAACGTCTCATTGTGGTGCTAGTATTTGAGTTATCTTCTATTTCTGACAAGTATAAATGGTTTCCCATTTGTGAAAATAATGTAAAGTATTGTTTACAAAATTTTTATGACCAAAATATGAATCAATACAAACAAAAATGTTGAGTTAATAATAACACATGTGGCATGAGGATGTGGTAAAAACTGCAAAAGTGATACTCAATAAAGTTTGAGGAATAGCGATCTTAAGTTCAGTCTCCCACCTTTGATGCTCCTCTTTTTTCTTCTTCTCCATCCACCACCTACTTACAAACATCAAGAAGTAAGATGCCTTAAAATGCATATATAGTATGCTACTTTCTGTGAAAGAAAGAGGAGGGAATAAGAAAGCATACGTGTATCTGCTTATCTTTACAAATAGAAACATAGGAAGGACAAATCCAAAAACAATGGAGTTGGGTACCTATAAGGCATGGTAGGAATTGGGGTGAAAGGGATACAACAAAGGAAAGAG
>NW_006780322.1:1503536-1510029 GCF_000442215.2 Lipotes vexillifer
GGGATACAACAAAGGAAAGAGTGACACTTTTCTGAGTTAACATTTTTGTATTGTTTTGACTTTTGGAAGCATGTTAATGTCCTACATATGTAAAAAATTAAGAAGGATGGGAGGGAGGAGCCTAAAACTAAAAGCAAATGGAAACAAATGAACCCAGTTGTATTTAGATGAATACCATAACCAAACTGAAGGGATAATTAAAAAAGGACTAATCCAAGTGGCTTATGAGCATAGGCTTTGATTATACACATTCGAGTTGGGAGAGGTAATTGCAAACAAATCTCAAACTCTTTTTAGCAGGCTTTTTTTTTTTTTTGTAGTGGTATATACAAACAATTCTGAACTGATTTTAGATATATGATAGGATTAAGCAAATTAGTGAATGAGATGATGTCGTTGAGGGCCAGGATTCTCACTGTGGAAGAAAGCACATGCATATATGGAATAGAGGAAGGCAAAAAAGAACTCTGTGATAATGATTAGAATTGGAGGTATTGGTGTAAACTCATGATCTCTAAAATGTGTGTGCATACATGCTTATATAAGAACACGTGTATGTATGTATGATGTATATGTGTGCGTGTGTATATGTGGATTATATGCATATATTTCCTAGCTCTGTCCTCTGAGAGGGCTTAACTCCCCATAGATTGTCTCCGAGTAGCAATGAGCACACCTAGCACCCAAATCTTGATCTCTAATAACTTTCCCACTAAAAGAAACCAGGGCTGTTCAGAGAAATGGCTGATTTCAGAGCTGGGCATGATAGATACAAGATGAACCTGCAACACCTTATTATGCGAGAAAGTAAGGAAGTCCTGAAAAAAAAGAAATCATGGGGGCATGTCACAAGGACACAGGCTCTAGCTTGACAGATCTCCCGCTTGCCAAACCTGGGACAATTTGAGCATCAAAGTAATTAGGTATAGTAATGAATATAAACCATTGAAAAAATGGAAACCCATGAATCCATACCAATAATAGATAAATTAATGGGGGGGAAGGAGAGAGCACTTGCTTATGGTAGAATGCTGAGTGACAACTGATAAACGTGGAGGGAAGGATAGAATTGGAATGTCATCAGTGTGAGACCATCATAGTAAAGACCAAAGAGAAGAAGAATCCTCAACAGATGCTAAACCTAAGGGGAAATTTTAACCAGGAGCAGTATATTCACATGGTCTTAAATTGTCTCCTCAATTGCTTCCTAGCTGCAAAAGAAAATATAATACCTAGACGGTGGAGAAATCAGACAGCGTCTTGACTGGGTGATCCAAATTAATATCACCAATGAGAGACAAATGAACACTGTATATTGTATACCTCCAGATGTGATGCCCTGAGGAGGACATAACATCACATGTAATATTCCGGCCCGATATGCATGTCTTATATCTTATTATAAGCATTAGAAAAACCAAAACTAAGGGGGGAAAAAGGAGACAGGGAACTTTTGAAGAGTCAACATCCTTCAAAAATGTCAATATCATATAAGAAAGAGACAGACTGTGGAAATAGTCCAGATTAAAGTAGGCTCAGTAGATAACTAAATGTAATACCTAATCCTAAATAAACAAAAAGGCTATGCAGGATTTTATTGGGTCAATTTATAAAATTAGGGTATGGACAGTATCAATACTAAATTTATTAAAGTTAAAAACCGTACTGTGATTATGTATGAGAATAGCCCTAATTCTTAGGAACACTGAAATATTTGGGGATAAAGGGTCATGATATATGTAATTTACTCTCAAGAGACTCCAAAAAGAGATATTGTGTGTGCAAAGAAAGAAAGAGAGAGAGAACACAAATGATGGAGCGTATGGGGTAAAATGTTGACAACGGATGGATCTGGGAGGAGGGTATATGGTGCTCCTTATACTACATCTATTCTCAGAACTTTCTGATAAATTGAAAATTATTTCCAAATGAAAAATTTTTTAAATAAAAAAGAATGTGATCGTTAGTGATGACTGAATGTTCTGCATCCTTGAGAGAGACTTTATCGAGATTTAACAAGGCCATTGCATGCAGAGAACTAGGCTGAGAGGGCCTGGTTCATCTTTGAAAGTCATAGTCTGGAGGCCAAAGTACTGTATTGATAAACAGGCCTGCCGGTTTTCTTGTTCTCTTATTCTAACACTGTTTCTAAGGAATCCAGTAGAACTGCACCCCAAGGCAGTTAACTTAGTTAAGTCCCACCCAGACTCTATTATGTGTCCATCTGTCTCAGAGGAGGCCATCAGACCTAGGTACAGGCCACTGAAAAGAACTGTAGAAAGCAGCACAGACCCAGAGTGTGAGCTACAGGCTCATACTGGTTGAGCTTAATAGAGTTTGTGTAGCTTCCATGCCTGGAGTGGGATAAATTAGGTAGCTTGTCACCCCAGAGCTCTTAGTCTCAGTACTGGCATTGAGAGACTTTGGCAAGAATTTAAAAACAGAAAACTTAGAGCTAAGTTATGAACTGCCCTCCACACCCCACTGGTGATTTACCCAGGTTTCATCAGCCCCAAAAGACATGGTGTTCTTTGCAGTAAATCAGAAAATACTGATACCATTAATTCCATCACTGAAATTAGGAATTTGATAGTAGAGAAGGTAGTTTCATTAAATGCATATATATGTCCACATCTGAAAAGTAATACCTGAAATAGCTTTAAGAAATCATGTTTTCATGTTTTTCCAGTTAAACTTATTTGTTTTTCTTTCACCTTTCTCTTGTTAGCTCCCTAGCATGCAAACAGTAAAAGGTTTTTTAAATTTTCTGAGAAAAAATTTTAATTAAGAAAATGCTATCTTTTTCGTAGTTTTTTCCTTGGGATTTGGGGGAAAAGTGTAATCATATTTGTAGACGACCTTTAGAACAAGGGACACTCCAAGTGTCTGTCATGCTCCCTAGGAGAAACTGTCTTGACGTGTCTTTGGACACTATAGGATAGAAATACTAAGATTAGAATAGGAAGTCAAGGAAATATTTCTTCTAAAGGAGAGCTCTGCAAGGCCTGGGGACAGCAAAAGGAAGTGGTAGAAGCCCCTTTACTTGCCAACTAACATAGGCATGACCTAAAAGAGACCTGAGAGGGCCTTTTGGGGCCATGCTGACCCAGGCCAACCAACGTGTCTGTCTCTCTCCCCCTCTCCTCTCATCTTTAGCATCCCTTTCTTGGCTGAGGGTGTAGGGGCTTTTCTCTGTTTTAGCAAAATTTTGGGGACTTCAGCCAATTCCCATCCTGTCTGAGGAAGTTCATAACAGCCATTCTAGGAGAGTGGATAGAAGAGGAAGCTTGGCCAAGTAGGACAAGGCCCACACTGCCCATTTGCCCAGCTGGGCAGTGAAGACAGACAAGGGAAGAAGGTGTGCCTAAGAGCCCAGGCTCTGGCATTGGATTGACTCTAGGCCTCTCTTTGTTCTGCACAGAGTGATAGCCATCTACAATCTTCATCAACTGTTATCTCTTGGAAAGGGAGAAGTAAAGAAATGTCTTGAGTTCAACAGCACTTATATGTATCTCATTGCTAGAAAGCCAGCTTGAAGGCCCTTCTTCTGTGTAATGATGTGAGTCTGGGACGGTGACCCCTCTAGAAGTTTATAGAGGGGAGCTAGCACCTTCCCTTTCATCACCCCTACCTTTGAAAGGCACTGATTTCATTTTTCTTTTTTAGCTTTATTCAGTTACAATTTTTAAATATTTATTAGAGTGATACCTGAGGCTAAAGCTGGCTGGGAAAGAAAGCCTTTGACAAAATGTATTTAGTTAACAGGTTTCCATCTGTTCAGCCAGTGTCCACATAGGTGTAATATATTGCCTCATGTAAATATTGCATGGCCCATTTATGCCTTGGTTCAGTGTTTCTGTGTTGTCTGTGTGTCTGGTTTGTTTCTGGCATGTGCATGTGTCTATATCAACCGAGTAATTTGGGCAAAGTCAACGCAGCAAGTCATGAAACTCATACTTGAACCCAGACCTTCTGACCTGAAAGCTCATATAGTTGCATATGTGGCACTGGACTCATCCACCTTTATTTGTTCATTGTTGAATTCTGAGCTCCTAGAATGGTGCTTGGCACATGGAAGGCATTTCATAAGTATTTATTAAGCAAATGAGTGATTATTATGATAGTCTTGTGTTTTGACTCAGTCCAATGTTATTTTCATTACAGGCCTGCCTCTGAGAGCTGTCTGCTAACAGCATGTACTCTTAGCAACATTACAGTGCTTATGGAAGAGATGACTCTGCCTTATAGTGATTACTCATTTATTTTCTTAATTGCAATACAGTCTATAGCCATTCTTTCTCTTACTATGTTTTTAATTTTATTTTTCAAGTCTACTATAGATGGTAGTGAAGGATGCTAGGGGTTTCTGAGATCCTGATTTGTCTTATCTGTCTGATGAATTATTGGGGTGGGGGTTTGGATATTTTACAGCTTTTAGATCTCTTCCTCCAGTGGGATTGGTCAACCTACCTTGCTGACTATGGTCAGCCCACCTGCAAGTACCTCCGGGTAAACCCTGTGACAGCTCTGACCCTGCTTGAGAAGTGAGTACCCATCCAGTGGTCTGTGTTGGCGGGGTGGGGAAATGGGGATGGCGGGTTGGTATAGAGGATAATTTTCTCTTTGCCAATACCTTGAAAAGACCGCAAAGAGGCCCCATTCTTAAAGTCTCCATAGGTGCTCTCAGCAGTCTCCATCATTGGATTTGGCAGGCCAGTCTTCCTCTTGTGGCCTCTTAATTCCTGAGCCTTGACAAGCTAGGGCAAGTATGGGTCAATTGGGCTCTGACATTACCTCAGAGCTTACCTAGAGATGACAAGAGGAGAAAGGAAGATGCCTTAGTTTGGGGCTCAGTTCAGCCTGGTGAACAGAGTGAGCCTGGCCCCAGCCATCTGGGGTATGATGATGGATGGAGGACAGCCCCACAGAACAGATGGCTTCTGGTTCCTAGCAGAGAAGCTCCTGAAATTACTGAAACCTTCACCTGCCCCTCCAAGCCCCGACCCTGCCAGATTGAGCTTTACTGCGCTGACTGTCCCAAGAAAGCTGTGTTGGAGGTGCCTAATTCTTGCCTTAGGCAGTCACTGGCCCACAAAAGTCCTGCTACAGGGCTGTAGCATCTCTGACAGAGAGATGCTTCCACTGAGGTTGAGTTAGCCAGGTCCGGAGCATCTCACTAACCAGTACGTCACCCAGATGCTATTGGATAGCAGATGGAATCTGCTATTCATTGTAGCCTGGCTCTGGCTTTAGCTTACCTAGTTGAGAGCTGGCAGACCAGAGACTAAGACCCATGTAAAAGGGAAGCTTTTTCCTGTCATCGAACTAGATAACCGCTGGCTTCTTAGCAGCTTCCTAGGAGAGTGCCTTGCATCTCCACAGTGTAGCAAGTCTACGTATATAGCCAGCCAAGCAGGTCTCAAATCCTAGCAAGGCAAGGATCAGAGTCCAGGAGGCCAGAGTGGAGCCTTAGACAGAAGCAGAGGCTGAGGTGTACCTTCCTACTGTGCAATAGAAGGGGAGGAGGCAGAGGTGTGTGTTTGGAGCCAAGAAACTAAGAGCCCAGAGTTGACTTTCTCCAGATCAATACAGAGACTGATGTTTCCATTTTGACTTTGTTTCCCGTGGTTCTCTCTCCCAATGACCTTCTTCCCTAGGATATCTAGGGAGTAAGTATATTATTCACTTGGGCCTTTTCCATCGCTTTGAGGCAAGTCCTTCCGGTCTCCTCATTGACACTAATGACTACACTAATATCCCTACCCTGTGAGTTGTCCCCACCCTGACATACTAATCTACTAAACCAGTCTGGTGCCAACTGGCTGGCCGCCTCCTCTCTCCTTGGTCCTTAGAGTGACCCTTGGCTTACCAGTTCCTTTGGGGCTGGGAGTGGTAACAGGGATTTTCCCCCACCGGTGCCAAGGTGAAGGGTTGTTCTCAGCCAGCTTCCTGGCACACGCAATACCCTTGCTAGTCCAGGGCCTAGCCCTGACTAGCCCTGGCAGTTCAGCCCTAACACAAGGGAGCTCCTCAGCAGTCGCCCCTCCCTCCCAGTGGTGAGGCCCATGGCTTTAAGATCTCCCATCAGAGACTCTTTATTAGAGGCAAGGCTTCATCCCAGAGTTCTCAGTACCCAGTTGAAATGGCTTTTGAGTTGGTGCTTAGATGTCATATTCATTATGTGTCTCAATGGGCTCTAGGATTCCCTTTGGCCAGTTGCCTCTCAACCGTTCTTTACTCCTCCGTTCCTGAGAATCTCTAGATCCAAGAAGTACTGGCTCATCTACTTCCTATGGATCAACAATAGGGTAAAATAATCAGCCTCTCGGGAGCATTCTGGAGGCCTAGCCAGTAATAAAGCCATGTGCTTAGCCGGAGCGATCAGTGGGGTTTAAAAGCTCCCTTCCAAACACAACAGGGCCAAAGGCCACCCAGGTCACTAAAATCTGTATTTCCCAGCCTCATAGGAATCAATCCCTTTACGTGACCCATT
>NW_006780322.1:1510709-1518170 GCF_000442215.2 Lipotes vexillifer
TTCCTGCTTTCCCCTTGACACTCTCTCCTTTTCAACCTGACACTTCTTAGCAGGGTGAGACATGGAAAGACCCAAAGACCTGATGAGGACATCTCAGGAAAGAGAAGAGGCCCCTGTTCACTGAGAGGTGGCCATAGCCAAAGTAGATCCAGATCCTAGGCTTACGGAATGCAGTGGGGCGTGGGGAGGGCTCTCCTTTGGTTTTAGAGCATTCCAGGGTACAAACCAGCGTGCCACCATCAGCCCTCAGGGCACTTGAATTTCTCTTTCAAGTAATCCCAACTCCAGGTCTTAATGGCTAAAACATCCTGGCCTCTGGGGCCTAGAGACCACCCTCTTTTTCCCTTTCTCCTACCTTATTTCTGGAACTTCCCTATGGGAGCTGAAAGCCAGCTCTAGCTGCCTATCTCTGGGCTGCTTTGAGGAGTCATGAAACTAATGATCACATAGGATGTTAAATTAAATGTCCTATTAAGGTAGGAAGTGTTTTTATTCCCTTATTATTTCTTTCTGTTTTGCTTCGTCTTGGTTTTATTTAGATTTATACTATATCCAGGAAAGGTAAAGGAGCTGTTCTCTGGGATAAATAATCCTAAATCAAGCCAGTTCCACAAACATAATTGTGCAGTTAGTGTTTAAGGGACCAAATACAATAATCATCATAGCCTTGGGGACCTTTGTGCTTTCTTTACAACCTAAATCTCTAAACCTCTGTCACCTCTCCTTCTTCCTCCCGTCCAAGCACAGGCCTCCACATGTGGGTGGTTGTACCTTATACACAGTGTCTAAGCATATGCTTGGTGAGTAATTCCAGGCTGACAGCCCTAAAGCTTAGGTCAGAGAGAGAAGTCTCAATTCGTTTGTGGCTGTCACTGTCAGCCAGAGCCATAAAGCAATGGCGCTCATTAGAACCTCCCTACCATATGGATATAAATGTCCTTATGGGCTCTCTGGCCTTTTGACCCACTGACCTCTAGTCTGTCCCTCTGCACATGGCCACCCCACAGGAAAAAAACATGGGCCAGGATTGGCCAAAGGCCCTGGGAAGTCTGCCCGAGAGCAGTTTACTCCCCAGCGCCAGGTTCCTTCCATCCCCTCTCCTAGCCCATCTCCATGCAGGCCAGGGGACTGTGAAGTCAGAGAGCTGGCCAAGTTCCTGGGGGACGGTGGTGAGGAACCACCTAGCCTGACCCCAAGGAGAAATGAGTCGGGGCAGTGTCCTTAATTCTCTACCACTAGAACTATCCGTGGGCTGGAGGTCCAGTGTGCAGAGGCTGGGGCCAGAGTTAACAATCACCAACAGATGTCAGGGGCTGTGGGCCCTTTTTGGGGAATAACAGATTCCTGGGATCTGTCACAATGGCTTAGTCGGGCTTGGGGGCTGCTCTGGTGACCTCAGCCTGGCCTTGACTTTCTCCATCCATGCTTCCCAGTTAGGTCTCTCCATCTGGTGGAACTGGTGGCCAGAACTGCCCATGGTTTGTGCTCTAGGAATATTCCGTCCCTGGAGTTTCAGCATGAGCCCGTTAGAAAGTTTTCCAAAGGTCAATATCTGAAGACATAGCAGCCGTTGAGAACTTAGGGGCTTCTCTTGCCTAAAGGCCCAGTTGGCTCAGTCTTTTGGCGCCTGCTTTCCTCAGCACCATGCCCTCTTACCACCTCACTGCCCCTGGGCCCCTACCCCGAGGCAAAGGAAAAGAGATCAGTCAAGCCCTTGGTTTTGTTAGGATAGACTAACCAGGTAGAGTAGGGTTTGGAAATGCACAGTGGCTTTCAGTTACTCATGTTCTTTTGGAATTGCTAGTTAAGAGCATCGTTCTGCTTTACCTTTCAAATACTAGCTGTAAGGTCCCAGCAGGATTTAGTAGGTTTATGAGGTGATGAGAAGACCTTAGACATTCTCTAAGGTCCTGTTGACCGTCAGGGCTGCAGCAGGTGCCAGATACCTACAACAGAGGCATACCTGGGAGTAGAAGGGAAGGAAGTAGGTAGGATGGGTGTGGATGAGGAGGCGATTGGCCATGGCTGGCTCTTGACTGTTCTCCAAAGGTGACTGAAGTGGGGAGACCTTTGGGTACCAGGAGGGCAGCGTCGTGAATAGTAGTAGGTGAGTATGCGCCTGACAGTGGAAGTGTTCTGGACTCTCTCAACTCCGGGTGGTGGTTAAGACACACTAGTCACCATTGCCGCCTCAAACACTTTGCTCTCTTTCTTCCCTTCTCTGTTTAGGATGAAGGACACTAGCCGCAAGAACAACATGTTTGCACAATTTCGGAAAAATGAGCGAGACAAGCAGAAATTGATTGACACTGTGGCCAAGCAGCTCCGGGGACTCATCAGCAGCCACCACTCATGAAGACGGGCCTCGGGCCCACAGAGGCTGCTGGCTGCAGCCCCAGAGTCCGGGCCCCAGCGCTGGCTGGCCCTGCATTTGTGCATTCTTCTTCAAAGAGAGCAAATGTATTTTTTTAATAACCTATGTACAGTATTCGCATAACCTTTCCCTATAGTGAAAGAGGCACAAGGGTAAGCAAGTCCACGAGCTGTTGCTAGGCTGGGCTTCAGGGGAAGTCACACTACACTGTCTGTATTTTCCTAGAGATGGCGATGTCATCGGTCCAGTATGATAAACTACCTTTCATCCATGGCTCTAGAGCTTAGATCTGGGGCTCAGAAACTACACAAACAAAATGGGTACTTGGCACTGAGAGGTAAGGCGAGTAGGCAGAAGGATAATAAAGTACATCCTGTTCACTCCTAGGTGCCCCATTCACCGTGTAGGTGAGGCCGATTCTTGATGCAAGGAAAGGGCCTGGAAAACATTACTCCTTAGTCTATCAAAGACCAGCATACAGTTCTGGAGGTTCATCTCTTCAGTCCACTGACTTTCACTGACCGGTGAACAAGCGTGCTCTGTGGCAAGATGACGGCTTCACTCCAGTCCCCCCAAGGATGGCATTTTTTAGCCTAGATCTGACCCAATGATTTTACTTCTAAGTTTTCTGGGGCACGGTAGAGCTGAGTATGCAGCGGGAAGAATTGGCTGCCCCACACCAGGAGGAGATCTTGAAAGGCAGTGCAAATGGAATCAGAGCCCCAGCCCTTCCCCATTCCTCTCACTGCCTTCTTTCAGGGTCAGGGTACTTGGTTCAGGGCATAGGTCAACAGTTATTCCATAGACAGAGAGTCTCAGACTTGGCCTCTTCCAGCAGTGTCATTGGGATGGTCAGATTCCAGAAGCCTGAAAATGGCCCTTACTTTACCCTTAGGTAAAACCTTGGAATCATTCCTTTGTGTTTTAAAGCCAACTCTCTGGCCACCATCTTTAAAGGAAATGTCATCAACTCTGTACTGTGGGGACAGCTATAGCTGGACTGGATGCCTTTAGGGATGGAACCACTGTCACCGAGAAGTAGAGCGGGTCAGCCATGGCTAGTGGCTTGTTACCCATGGCACAGCTGTCCCTCACTAAGTCACATCCTGGATAAGCTGCTCTTGCCCAAGCCCAAAGCTTCCATCCCCTTCTGAGACCCCCGTAGCTATCTTTTGGCTTCATCTGAGGAGGATTGCCTGTAATCCTATCCCTCAAGCTCTGGAGTTTACAAAGGAGCCTGGACCAGCTAGCTTGGAAGCTGTGTCCTCTGTCCCAAATGGGCTCCCGAGACTTAATGCAAGGGCTTCACTATGAGGTCAGGCAGAGGAATCTGCCCTTTAAGACACTTCAGGAAGATGCCACTAAGGCTACTGGCAAGAGTATAATTGTGCATCACCAAACAACGACAACTAAACCACACAGTCATTTCCAGCCTGGGTTAGTGGAAGGAAAGACTCATCAGACAGAATTCTTCACTCCCTTTGTCAGCTGCTGAGTGGCTTCTAGGGAAGGCAGTGCTTCCTTTTTCACACACCCCCACCAAATATTGTATCACAATTTAAAAACTATGGGGAAGAAAATATGCACACCGACACGCAGGCTTCCTCAAAGCTGGAGACCAGGCTGCGTGTGGGCTCTGCAGAAGCCTTCTGAGGCTCATCCTAGGGGCTAGGCAGTTTGCCCAGGTCTTAGAATGAGGCTCAGAGATGAGTGCTGCCACCCAGAACTTCCATAGCCAAGGAAAGGCAGGGGTCCCTGGGAATGAGACCCAAAATACCATCTCTCAGGCTCTGGACTTTATTAGAAAAGAATGAGAAATGACCACACTAATCCCATTGCTTCAGAAGGGCCCCAAGCACCCTCCTTCACTAGATGCCAGTTTACAGCAAGATCTCTTCCGCTTTGCGTGCTGAGACTTTGAAGTGGAATGGAGAGAACCTTAAGCATATCACAATATTTTTCAACTGTTATCATTGCTGGCCTGGTCTCAAACCTGTACCCTGGGGCTTCCCTGGTGGCGCAGTGGTTGAGAGTCCGCCTGCCGATGCAGGGGATGCAGGTTCATGCCCCGGTCCGGGAAGATCCCACGTGCCGCAGAGCGGCTGGGCCCGTGAGCCATGGCCGCTGAGCCTGCGCGTCCGGGGAAAAAAAAAACCCTGTACCCTGGAGAAACAGTGCTCTAGAAGAGAAAGTGAACAGGGTGGAGGAACGGAGGTTACTCTGCCCCTTGCACACAGAGGTCCCTCTACAGAGAACACTTATTCAAGCCCAAGACTCATAGGGTGGATCCTTTGCTAGATCCCTTCTTCCCTCTCGGTCTGCCTCAACCTTCCCTAACGAAACCAACATGCAGCTACTGAGTTGTCTGTGGGGACACACTCTTGGTGATCAGGGAAAGGTAAAAAAACAGGGACCAGCCACGTCCAAGCTGTTTGAATCGGTGAAGTAGGAGCTTTCAGTTTTGTCGATAGGCCTCTAGCTGCGCCAGCCCTTGCGAGGACTTGTGCAAAGCATGGGTGTCCATGCCCCTCAGACTCCTGACATCTGGGCTCAAATGCCCAGAGGTTGAAGAAATGCCCTGGAGGCCTCAGTAAGAGGCGAGAACATGGGTGCCCGGAGGTCTTTCCGTCTTCTAGTTGGCTGAGTTCTTGGGAAAACCAGGTCCATATTCCTGAAGGGACAGTCAGGTTTGGGACCCTAGTGGGTTTCAGTAGTACTTTAGGCAGCTGGTATAGTTTTAACGTATCTCATAGCAAAATCTCTTTGAGTAGACTATAAATGAAGCTCTTAGGGATGGGGAAGAACAGGACCTGGAAATTGGAAACAACAGAGAGTCCCCACTGGTAAAGGGAATATACAGGCTTACAGGGAGAAGTCCCCAGTATTTTCATTGTCTCCCAGGCCTCCAAGTCAGCCTGCACACTTGATGAGTGCTTGCTCAGCAAATCCCAGGCCCAGGGCCCTTTATCCCCAAGATTGGCATTGCCCATGACTCTCCCCATGAGGCCTCCGAGCACACTCCCTGGGGCCTGCTGCAGAAATCCCCCTCACCGTAGCCTCGCTTCTCCCAAGACTCTGCACCTGGCTGCTTCCATTGCCTCTTTTTTTTTTCTTTCTTTTGCCTGAGTTTGCAGTTACTTTTCACTAATGTGTTGGAAATGGCCTTATTATTTTGCACATTTATGGGGGATATTTCAGAAAGTCCATTTTTAACTCTAAAGGGAACTTTTTTCTTTCAAACCAGTAAAGCTACTGCTAGAGATGGGCCTCATGGTTAGTAGAAAACCTCTTATGTGGAAAGAGCATGTTTATTCCTCCTGTACGTTTTCCTCTTTTAACTGCTATTAAATAAGACAGCCTATGTACCTGTTCAAAAGCCACAGTGTTGTCTCATGGTTTTTTGTTCTCCCGCCCCTTTTGCACACTGCAGCCATGGTTGGTGATATGGATGATGGCCATCGCACCCCTTGAGCTGGACTGAGGACTAGAGCAGGCAGAAGCCTGGTGGGGAGGAGAAAGCCTGCCTGCCAGACAAGGCAAGGAGTCGAATTGTGGCCTTGGAAACATTCCAAACTACTGGGCTAGGCTTTCCTGTCTATACAGTTAACACTGGCATCGTCATCATCATCAAGAGGAATAACCCTTGACATGCCTGGTTTGTGGGGAGAACCGGGCTAGGCAACTGGGGGCTCAGTGTGTTTTGAACACCAGCCCTGCTGTGGAAAGGCTCCTGGGTAAGATGGAGCCAGGAGGGATTATCTAGAGGAAAGAGGGAAATGAGCCCGCCTTAGAGCTCGGTGGCAGAGAGGGCCAGGCATCACGGTCTGGTGTAGGAACGGGTCTGGTCAGGGAAGACAGCACAGGGAAATCAGGATGTTAGTTAGCTGGGCCTTGAAGGAATTAAGTTCAATATGGTGCCGACCACATTAGAGTGAAAAGTTGGCACAAGTCTGGTGTACACTGTGGGGAGAGTGGGGACCTGGTAGGCATATCTGAGACCATGGCGAGTAAGGCCTGAAATGTCTGTAACAACACCCAGCCTTCCCGGCCCCGAGGCTGGCATGGAAACCATGGGAACAGGCTGGAGAGAGTTTCTTCAGTTATTAAGTCTGACTACTGCAACTGGGCTTTGGTGCCTGAGAGACCTGGGCTTCACTTCCTGCTGTGCCACTTACTAGCTGGATGACTTTGAACAATTAACTCCCTAAATCTCATAATCCTCAGTGAAAGCAGAACCTAGTGCCTAATTTACAGGCTTGCTGTGAAGTGTAAGTCTGACTTGCAACTGGGCTTTGGTGCCTGAGAGACCTGGGCTTCACTTCCTGCTGTGCCACTTACTAGCTGGATGACTTTGAACAATTAACTCCCTAAATCTCATAATCCTCAGTGAAAGCAGAACCTAGTGCCTAATTTACAGGCTTGCTGTGAAGTGTAAATGACCTATGCATGGTCAATATGCCTAGCCAGTTCCTAGCCACAGCACATGAACTCTTTCAGGCCTTTCCCTCCCTCCCCTCAAATTCCACAACATGCTGTGGCTGAGCATTGGACAGAAGTGTCCACAGCTTCTCTGCCTCCTGGCTTCCACTCCCCAAGCCCATCACAGGCTTAATGGTACTGAGGCCCGTCGAGCACCTGTGTAGACACAGAGGAACAAGCCCTTCACATCAGACAGCCAGTTAGAGTAGAGCCAGTCCTTCGGGTAGAATCTATCCCTCAATTCCACCTGGAAGCTTCTCTGCCAAAATGTATTTCTCCTTTTAGAATTCAGGAGTTCTTGGCCAGAGGTCCATGAACCCTTGGAGTGCATGCGTGCGTGCGTGTGTGTGTGTGTGTGTGTGTGTGTGTGTGTGAATACATGTACAGGCGCGCAGGCTTGCATCCACTCATTTTTCTGGCTAGAAGGTACATGGCTTTCATCAATGTCTAAGGAAGATTCAGGGCTGAAATCCTGAATAATAACCAAATCCCTTTGGAAGTATAGATCTCCCTGTGAGGAAAAGCCAGACAGTCTGAGCAGTTACCTCCTCTCCCTGCCTTGTAGAGTCTGGCAGGGAGATTTTTCAAGACCTGCAGCCCTGCCGCCG
>NW_006780322.1:1518230-1537480 GCF_000442215.2 Lipotes vexillifer
CCCCCCCCCCCCTGCTTCCGGGAGCCCTCACACGATCCCCAGGTCA
Organism: Lipotes vexillifer; assembly: GCF_000442215.2. NCBI lineage: Eukaryota > Metazoa > Chordata > Mammalia > Artiodactyla > Lipotidae > Lipotes > Lipotes vexillifer. The sequence continues at coordinate 1,518,277 of NW_006780322.1, forward strand.
CACCTAAAGACCACCAGTACAACCGTTCCTAAGCTTGATCTCCCCAAACCAGTTCAAGGTACTGAGGGAGGCACGAGGACCCTGTACTTCTAAGAATACAGAGACTTCCGCCTGGTTGAGGGGATCGCAAACCAGAGGGTCCAGTACAGAGGCTTGGGCTGTCAAAGCCAAACTGAACCCAACTCACCCCCCCGAATGTTTCCCACAGCTTCTGATTCAGCACTGTCGGGGACAATGTCTTGCCCGAGGCCTTGTCCAGAGAGGGCTCTGCGGGGACCAAACCAAACCAGGGGTAGATGTGAAGCCGTCACCAGCTTACCCCTTGTCTCCTCTGCTCACCAGGCAGACGAGGGTGGGGAATGGCTAGTGGGAGATAAGGGGAGGGAGGAAAAAAAGTGCCAGACCCTTTCCCCGGAGGCCTCAGCTTTGAATTTAATGGACAATATTTGCTGGGAATGAGAGAGACTCCAGGCCCAAGAGACCAGAAGACAAAGGCTCCTGAGGAAGTGCAGGGAGGAGGAGGGGTGCGGTGGGGGCCAGGCATTGTGCGGGGGGCATCACCCCTCTATCTGTTTCCATCACTGCTGGGGTTAGGGTTACCCTGCATTTGGGGCCCCAGCTGCTCTGCAGGGTCTGTGACATCAGCCGTTGTGATGTTAATGCAGGGGCCTCACACAGGGTTACCCCTTTGCGCCGGCCAGCCCACATGGGCTCCTGGAGAGGATTCCAGCTCCTATTCCCTCAGGGAGGAGGCAGTCTGTGGGCCCAGAACCGAGCCCAAGACAGCAGCCCCCCTCCCGGTCTGAGCCCACTGCTGAGTGTTCCTTCCAAGCCCAAGCTGTGACCTTCCTCGCTCCAAAGCTCCAGAAAAGGAATGAAATCTGAACATTGAGACGCCTTTCTGGCCCTAAACAATCCTTCCATTCTCTAGGCTCAATGATGGGTTTATTTCCTCCTGTAAATGGGTCTCGTAATCTTCAACTTTTACCTTTGCTTCTAAGGGTAATTAATTGTATCTCCCTCTTGTTCTCCTCACACACTCCCCTCTCTGTTACAAGGCTCAGGTTAAGCTGGGTGGATGGCTTTTCTTTCTTTCTATTCCACGGAGTGCTTATTTTTAAAGCTGGTGGAGTAACGCCCTGCCCTCTCCAGTGAACCTCTTTTCCAGAGAAGACTGCTGGGGAAACACCACTTCCATGGGCACAGGAAAGGGGCCTCGGACTGCCCAGCTATAGGTTTTTCAGATAGCCAGTTCTGAGCAACCATTTCACTTTTCTTCCCCCAGGTATGTTTCCAAGGTTTTAGGGAAGGCATTTTCAGGTGCCGCTCAGGAGCAAAGAGGAGGGTTAAGTGGTGATCTGGACACTGGAGACAAAGGGACACTGGAGACAAAGATGGGCCTGGGAGAAAGTAAGACCAAAAGGTCAGAGTCTCTTTTTTTCCCAGGATGAGGAAAAACAGTAAGGCTTCAAGTGCAGGGCAGCTTGAGGGCATCAAGTTAGGAAGGGTGAGGATGGGGCCCATCCAGGGCAGCTGGTAGAGAAGCTACTTTGGGGAAGCAAGTCATACAGGCAGTAAATTGAACCACAGAGAGACTGATGGTTTCTAGTGTCTGAGTACCTGTCTGGTGCCCCTGCTCTTCAAAGGCAGGAAAGACATCACACGTCTGTCTGAAACTCTTGCAGCACCTTGCCCAGCCAATGGCACATGGGCACTCATGACCACATCGACCACACTTGGTAGTGATTTGCTACCAAGGGAGGGGACTGTGCAAGCAGGACTCCTTGCTAGGAGGAATATTTTGTCACTGACGTTCTTTAGAAAGCATATGGTGGTAATAAAAAGCAAACCAACGTTAAGCCAGTTTTATTATCGTGTAAAATTCTCTGCAAATATGTACCACTCCACTCTTGGTATGCCATGGAATAAGGAACAGGTTGAAAACAGACTGAGTAAGGTGAGAAATCAGAGTAGCAGTTTAATTCCTGATGGGCAGAATGTGGTCCTGGTGGTGGTGGTGAACGTGTGTGTACATGTATATGTACGTGTGTACACAGGTATCTGACAGAACTCCTGGAGGATTTCCCCGCTGAGCCCTAATCCCATTTTCCACATATAATCACTGCTAACAGGATGGTGATGTTCTTTCAGATCACTTTACTACATATATACTGACTTTTTTCATTAAAAGAATTATAATTATAGTGTATTAAATTACAGGGTTTTTTTCCACACTTAATGTATCTTAAACATCTTTCGTAGCAACATATAGGACATCTTATCCTTTGTGAAGCCCATAAGTATTTCCATTGCATTGTATATACCTTGAGTTTATCTAATTGTGAATTGATGGATATTTAGGATGTTTCCAGTATTTCACAATTACAAACAATATTTCAAGACATTTGTATACATCTTTGCCTTCTTGCTTAGGTATTTCTATAGCATAAAATTTCACGAGTGGAATTGATTGGTTAAAGCCTGTAAATATTATAAATATTAATAAAAATTGTCTTACTCTCTTGAAATCTATCCACGTGCGCACAAGGAGACATGTATAAGATTGTTCACTCTATCGTTGTTTGTAATGATGAAAAGTTAGAAATAACCTAAATGTCCACCAAGGAGAGAATAGATAAATTGTGATATATTCATCTAATAGAATACTATACAGCAGTTAAAATGAACATGAAAACATCTTTAAAAAGTTGCTGAGTAAAAAAGCAAGTTGAAGAATGATAGCGCAAGACAATTTAAACTTTGAAAACATGCAGGAGAATGATAAACACCAAGTTCCCTCTGCAGAGGGAACAAAATAAGGTTCACTGGGGTACAGAGGGTTTTCTTTTTTTTTTTTTACTTTATAAAGTCTAATTTCTTTTTTAAAAATCTGAAATGAACACGGCAAAATGTTGAAATTTTTTTACAAATAGATTTGTAGTCTACATAATGGTCTCAACCTTTTTAGTGGATGCATTGTATTCTGTGGTGGGACTACCCGTTAATTTAGCCATTTCCTTATTATTTATTTAACTTGCTTTCACTTACTAATTATAACCAAAACTGCTGAAGCAAGCACCTTTGATATCTTTTTGCATATGTACAAACATTTCTATAAGATTCCTAGTAGTTCCTAGGAGCGGAATTATTAGGTAAAGGGTATACATTTTTTATTTTGCTAGACGCTGCCAGCTGTCTCTCAAAAAGGCTGTACTAATTTATATTCTCACCAACAACATAGGAGATTGCCTATTTCCCAGCACCCTCAGTGAGACTGTCAAACCGCAGTTGGGAGAAATGGTTTATTAATTTGCAATTGCCAATTTCAATTAGGCTGAATCATCTTTTCATGTCTTATTAGCCATTTATAGTATTCTCAAGAAATTGCCTGTTGATACTTTTATCATTTGGAAGTATGTTCAGCTACAGGTAATTGAAAATGGACTATGAGTACGATAAAGAATAAGGTAGGGTTTTTTGTTGTTCTTTATTTGGTTTGGTGTTTTGTTTTGTTTTGACATAAGAAGAATTCTGGAGGTTTAAGCACAAGCAATACAGGACTAGAGCATCTGAGGAGCAGAGACCCAGGCACCTTCTGTCTTCCTGTTATGTCATCCTTAGCATGCTTATCACTTCACAGGCACAGGGCAGCTGCATCACCTCCAGACATCACATCCACTTTCCAGGCAGGAGGAAGAAGGAAAAACAAAGAGATAAAGGCCTGTGCAGGTCGAATCTATCCCTTTCTTAGAAGCCTGTGATTTTCATCTTTCTTTAGGTTTGAATATTTATTACCCTAAAATTATGTATTCTCAGAATTATTTAAATTTAAATTGCTATTTAACACTATCCCTTTATAATACCTCCACTTACATCTTTTTTTTTTTTTTTTTAATTTGGCTGCACTGGGTCTTAGTTGCAGCATGCAGTATCTAGTTCCCTGACCAGGGATCGAACCCAGGGCCCCTGCATTGGGAGCACAGAATCTTAACAACTGGACCACCAGGGAAGTCCCAACCTCCAGTTTCATCTTACTGGCCAGAATTGAATCACATGGCCACCCTTAAACCAATCATGGCCAAACCAATCACGACCAGACTATGATGTCTGATTTAGAGCAATGAGGGTTCATTCCCTGTAAGCTCCATGAGAGTAAGGGGTTCTGTTCACAGCTTTATCCTCACTGCCTAGAAGACTTTCTGCCACATAGAATATGCTCAATAAATTTTGCTGAATCAACTAACTGTATGCATGAATGAAAAGATAAATGAAGCTGGGATAGGGGTGGGAGATCAAGGGATCTGGACCACTATTTGAGCCAATCTGAGTCCCGATAGCAGGGAAGTCATGGGAGATGAATGCTGTCAAGAGAGGGGGTCTGTCATAATATCCTCAACCCACTGATCCAGTTGATGCTAATTACCTTTGTGTTTGTTATATATGCGCAAATATTTTCTCCCAGCCTTTCACTCATTTTTCAAACTTAATTTTCGAATAATTTTGTTTACAGAAAAGTTGCAAAGTGGTACAGAGTTCTACATCCCTCACCCAGATTCCTCCATTAACATATTACCATATGCATTTGTGAAAATTTTAAAAACCAACAGAGTTTTCCTAGCTCCTTAGTCTCCTCTGGTCCGTGACAGTTTCTCAGTCTTGTCTTTCATGTCCTTAACCGCTTTGAGGAGTACTGGTCAAGTATTTTGTTAGAACATCCTTCAGTTTGCGTTCCTCTGATGTTTTTCTCTTGATTAGACTGGGGTTATGGGTCTTTTGAGCGAATACCACACAGCTGAAGTGTTCTTCCCATTATATATCAGAGGTTACATGATGTCCATGTGACATCACTTATGATGTGAACCTTGATCACTTGGGTAAGGCAGCGTCTGCTAGGTTTCCCCACAGTAAAGTTGCTGTTTATCCCTTTCCATATTCTGTTTATTAGAAGCAAGTCACTAATTACAGCCCACACTTAAGATGGTGACAGGGAGAGGTGGGGTGTTAAGCTTTACCTTCTAGAAAGGGTATCTAAATAAATTCTTTGGAATTCTTCTAAAAGGAATTTTTGTCTCTTCATCCTCATGTATTAATTTAAATCATTTAATTATATCAGTGTGAACTCATGTACATGTTTTTGCACCAGTTTTAGGCGTTTATTTTTTGTAATTTCTTGTTGTGATATAACTCACACAACATAAAATTCATCATTTCAAAGTGTACAATTCAATGTATGTTTGTATTCTCCCAATGTTGTGCAGCCATCACTGTCTAGTTTCAGAATATTTCCATCACCCCAAAAGAAAAGCTGTGTTTATTAACAATCACTTCCAATTCCCCTCTTTCCCTATCCCCTGAATCTACTTTCTTTCTCTATTAATTTGCCCATTCTGGACATTTCATATAAATGGAATGTGTGGAATATGTGTCCTTTTGTGTCTGGCTTCTTTCACTTAGCATAATGTGTTCAAGGTTTATCCATGTTGTAGCATGTATCAATACTCATTCCCGTTATGACTAAATAATATTCCATTGTATAGATATACCACGTTTTGTTTATCCATTCATCTGTTGATGGACCTTTGTGCATCAACAAATGGACAGATAAGTCCAAAAAATATGAACAAATAACTTGTTTCCACTTTGGGGTTATTGTGAACAATGCCGTTATGATCATTAGTGTACAATTGTGTTTGAACATGTGTTTTTAATTCTCTAGGTCCATACCTAGAGGAACTGCTAGGTCTCTCTGTTTAACTTTTTGAGGAACTGCTAAACTGTTTTCCAAAGTGGCAGCATTATTTACAGTCCCACCAGCAATGTATGAGGATTCAAATTTCATCACACCTTTGCCAACACTTGCTATTTTCTGGTTTGCTTTTTTCTTTTTAAATAATTGCCATCCTGGTGGGTATGAAGTGCTATCTCATTGTAGTTTTAATGTTCATTTCCCTAATGACTAACGACATTGAGAATCTTTCCATGTGCTTATTAGTCATTTGTATATTATCTTTGGAGAAATGTCTATTTCTCTGTTCTTTTTAAAATTGGGTCATTTGTCTTTTGATTTTGAGTTATAAGAGTTTTTCATATATTCTGGATACTAGACCCTTATTATATTGCAAATCATTCAATGGAAAAAATCATTTGATACAAAAAAGTTTTAAATCTTGATGAAGTCCAAATTTATCTTTTGTTTTTGTTGTTGCTTGTGCTTTTTGTGTGATAGCTAAGAGTCGAAGAAACTGTTGCTTATTTTTAGCTTTTTTTTTTTTTTTTTTGCGGTACGCGGGCCTCTCACTGTTGTGGCCTCTCCCGTTGCGGAGCACAGGCTCAGGACGCGCAGGCTCAGTGGCCATGGCTCACGGGCCCAGCCGCTCCGCGGCATGTGGGATCTTCCCGGACTGGGGCACAAACCCGTGTCCCCTGCATCTGCAGGCGGACTCTCAACCACTGCGCCACCAGGGAAGCCCCTTTTGTGGATTTTTTGATGATAGCCATTTTGACTGGTGTGAGGTGATATATCATTGTAGTTTTGATCTGCATTTCTCTAATAATTAGCAATGTTGAACATCTTTTCATGTGTCTCTTTGCCATCTGTATGTCTTCTTTGGAGAAATGTCTACTTAGATCTTCCACCCATTTTTCTATTGGGTTGGTTGTTTTGATGATATTAAACCGCATGAGATGTTTGTAAATTTTGGAGACTAATCCCTTGTTGGTCACATCATTTGCAAATATTTTCTCCCAATCTGTGGGTTGTCTTTTCGTTTTGTTTATGGTTTCCTTTGCTGTGCAAAAGCTTTGGAGTTTAATTAGGTTCCATTTGTTTTTGATTTCATTTCCATTACTCTGGGAGACGGATCAAAAAAGATATTGCTGTGATTTATGTCAGAGAGTGTTCTGCCTATGTTTTCATCTAATAGTTTTATAGTGTCCAGTCTGACATTTAGGTCTTTAATTCATTTTGAGCTTATCTTTGTGTATGGTGTTAAAGAATATTCTAATTTCATTTTTTACATATAGCTGTCCAGTTTCCCCAGCACCATTTTTTGAAGAGACTGTCTTTCCCCGATTGTACAGTCTTGCCTCCTTTAATTGACCATAGGTGCTTGGGTTTATTTCTGGGCTTTCTATCCTGTTCCATTGATCTATATTTCTATTTTTGTGCCAGTACCATACTGTTTTGATGACTATAGCTTTGTAGGTATAGCCTGAAGTAAGGGAGCCTGATTCCTCCAGCTCCATTTTTCTTTCTCGAGATTGCTTTGGTTATTTGAAGTCTGATCCTGCAACCCCAATCCTGGGCATATATCTGGATAAAAACATGGTGCGAAAGGATACATGCACACCAATGTTCACTGCAGCACTGTTTACAATAGCCAAGACATGGAAGCAACCTAAATGTCCTTTGACAGGAATGGATAAAGAAGATATGGTACATATATACAATGGCCATTAAAAAGAATGAAATAATGCCATTTGCAGCAACATGCATGGACCAAGAGATTGTCATACTGAGTGAAGAGAAAGCATTTCTCTTTCTCAGACTGAGAAAGAGAAATATCGTATTATATCACTCATATGCGGAACCCAAAAAGAAATGATACAAATGAACTTGTTTACAAAATAGAAACAGACTCACAGCCTTAGAGAATGAACTTATGGTTACTGGGGGGAAGGGTGGGTAGGGGGGAAGTTAGGGAGTTTGGGATTGACATGTACACACTGGTATGTTTAAAATGGATAACGAATAAGGACCTACTGTATAGCACAGGGAACTCTGCTCAATATTATGTAACAACCTGAATGGGAAAGGAATTTGAAAAAGAATGGATACATGTATAGGTATAACTGAATCACTTTGCTGTATACCTGAAACTATCACAACATTGTTAATCAACTATACTCCAATATAAAATAAAAAGTCTTTAAAAAGAAAAGAAAATTGATTTTTATATATTGAAAAAAAAAAACCTGTTGCTTAGTCCAAAGTAATGAAAATTTATGCCTTTATTCCAAGAATGTTTTAATTTTACCTCTTATATTTAGGTTTTTGATGATCCATTTTGATTTGGATTTTTTTTATGTGGTATAAGTTAGGGGGTCCAAGTTCATTCTTCTACATGTGACTATCCAGTTGTCCCAGCACATTTGTTGAAAAGACTATTCTTTTCCCATGGAATAGTCTTGGCACCCTTGTTAAAATCAATTGACTGTAGATGCATAAGATTATTTCTGGACTCTCAGTTCTGTTCCATTGATTATACATCTATCCTTTGGATTTATATATTTATTTTATCTTTTGTGTTATAATCCAGTGCTATATTATTTATTTTATTGCTCAGATTATTACAGGTTTGGTCATTGGGAGCTCTTTCATGTTGGCTCCAGTGTACCTTTGCTAAACCCCCATTCTTTTGTTAAAAACATTTCCTTGCTTTATAAAACTACAAGATGTCTTAAGATTATCTTGTCCTTTCCATGTTCCAGCCCTAGAATTAACCAGTTCTTCATGGAGCCCTGGTTCCTTTTATGAGAGAATGATATTTAGAAACCAAGATCTGGGTGCTTGATGTGCTCATTTCTATTGAGATGTCATCTTTTTGGCTCTCAGCATTCAGAGCTAGATACTTTATTATGTATGATAACCCATATATACACACATATCTATAACTGTTTCTGTATCTATACATCTATGTGTATATGTGTGTATGGTATGATACATATATCACTGGACAAAGGTTCAGTAAGAACCTGGCTCCCGCCATCTACCAGCCATTTACTTATTTATTCAACCCCAGTACACAGTTTCAGAATTGTTAACCCATATGCTCACTTTCATCTATTTTTAATTGTTTATACTAGCTTTCCTCATATAGAATTCTGAAATTTGATATAGTTTGTCAGTCCTTTCCTTTAACCTAGAAAGGCTTTTCTACCCACCACCCACCCCCATATTATAAAAATAGTTTTGTTTTACATTTAGATATTCAAACTTTCTGGATTTTATTTTGGGGTTATATAAGATGCTGATCTTACCTTTTTTTTTTTCTTCCTCAAATGGCTGTCTGAAGGTCCTAAACACATATTATTGGTCAATCCTTTTCTCACTGATTTGCAATGCATGGGTCTATTCCTAGACTCAATATTCTACTGGTCTATTTGTCTATTTCTGGGCCGATAGGAAACACTTTAGTTTTTGTAACCTTACGTTCTGATATCTAGTAGGGAAAGTCTTCCATCATTGACCTTCTCCAAAAATTTCTTGGCTCTTCTTGTATGTTTATTCTCATGGATGAGCTTTAGAATTATTTTGTGAAGTTTTATTTTTAAAATCCCTTGGGGATTTTGATTGGGATTACACTGAATTTATTCAATTTTGGAGAAACTGACTCCCAACGTGGTGAGTCTCTGTTTAAGTCTTCTTTTATGTCTTACATAAAGTTTTATGTTTTCTTCCCGTAACTATTGCATTATTCATGAATTCACATTATTTGCATTACTCACATAAATCCACATGAATATTCATATTATTCACTACATATTTTAAATTAAATTTTCAATTTTATTAATGCTAACATTCAAGAAAGCTATTGATTATATATTTGTCATGTGTCTGAACAAGTTTCTGCATGCTTATATTAGATCAAATAGGTTTTCAGTTGATTCTCTGGGATATGCTATTGTAGGCAGTCCTAATATCTGTAGATAATGACAATTTCCCATTCCTTTGTAAATCAAAAACTGTTTATTGGTGGCGGAATGAAACACACAAATCACTAAGCAAAGCTAATCAAGGAAAAACAATGTAAAAAAGTACAGATACTATCTTGATTTCTAAACAAAATTAGGAATCAGTAAATGGAAACTACCACAGAAAAGGAAGTTTAAATAATAGTTTAAATATAGGTAACGTTGAGAATAATCTATGTAATTTTGTGGAAATAAGTCCATAAACCTAAAGAAAGATGGCTGATGGTTCTAGAAAAATATATCTTACCAAGATTGACCCAGGAAGCGAGAGTATTTATAAGAGTATTTGTACGCATAATTTTTATTTACCCTTGCATGTCTGATTTTTTTCATTTAATTAGCTAAGACAACCAGACAGTGTTGAATATTAGTGGTAATGGTAAGAATTTGTCTCTTTTCTTGCTTTAATCAAAATGCTTCCAATGTTTAGTTATTAAATATGAGGTTTGCTATAAAGTTGAGGGAGTTTTCTTCCATTCTTAGCTTACTATAAGCTTTTACAAGAAATCAGTGTTGAACTTTACTAAATGCTTTTTTCAGCATTTTCCTTCACCTATTCATATAGTAAAGTCCTAATGTCGGAACATGTTTTTGGTTCATTTATGGGTTCAACCATAAATTGGTCATGATGTATTATTATTTTAGTGAACTTCTGAATTTTATTTAGTAGCATCTAATTTAGGATTTTTGTATGAATATTCATAAGTAAGATTCGTCTGTACTAACACTGTGTTTGTGCTGCCTTCAAAATGTTTGTTTTGGTACTCAGGAAGAATTTTTTTTGAGACAGATCTTTTTTTTTTTTTTTGCTTTGGTGTATCAAGGGTTATCTGTTCCTTGACATAACTTGTAAAATTAACTTCATCTGGGGTAGGTGGAAGTAGCTAGAGTGCTGGCCATTGAGGTTTGTGATTCCTATGAGCCGTCAGATGAGTGTGGATGGGGAGATGCAGTTAGGGTGGGAAGTAACCTGAGAAAATAGGTTACCAGCCGACTTAGTTTGTATATATTGTCTCTAAACAAACTCTTAACCATCCTGAAGATTCCTCTACTCCGAGGACAGAGATGAGGGGTAAATTCAGGAACCCACATGGAAGGTGAACCAATTGACTTTGGTTAACTAAACAGCCAGGGAGGTGGGAGATGTCAAGTTAATGTCTTCTTGATTTATTGTAAAAAAATGACAGGGTTGCTGGAAACAAGAGGTTCCAGAGGAGGGTTGGTTTTAGGGAAGATGAGGAATTCAGTTTGGGACATATCCTTCAGAAGCTTGATGAAGGAAACAGATTGAGCACAAAGTGCTGTCCAATGGTGAATGTAATCCTCACAACTAATTTACCTCTGATGTACAGATCAGTAAACTGGAGACCTGGAAAGATTGAGTTCTTCAAGGTCTTTTAATTCTGACGATCATGTTCTTTCCAATGCATGCTTTATAAGGTATCAGCCCAGAGTTCATTGGCATCAAGGGAAAGTCTTTTCAGGCTAAGAGAAATATTGGTTTGGTCACAGGCAGAAGGAAAGAAATGTTTAGAAATGGCTAGAATAAAGTTGCTTGAAGTGAGTGAGGTCCTGGAGTACATAAGACAGGACTTATTCAGGAAAACACTTTTTGAGAGCACAGACACTTGGACCATGAAGAGCAAGAGTGCACAGTTTCTGTACTTGATATAATTTTAATCAAGAAAAACGAGCATGTCGTGAATTGCCTGATTTCCCAGTTCCCACTGATATAGCCCACCCCTCCTTCACTCTTCTTCCTCCCTCTTTCCAGTGGTTCCAAGAGGCAGGAACCATATCTGCGTTAATGGCCAAGGTAGAGGGTAGTGTGTGAATGAGGAAGAGAGAAAGGATTACAGTGAGACGATAAACGTTAGGATACAATGTACAGAATGTTCTGGAGCACCAAGGAAAGGGTAACAAACTGGAAAACTCCACACAAATAATATGATACTTGAATTGGGGTTTAAAAGATAAGTAGGAGGGACATCCCTGGTGGCGCAGTGGTTAAGAATCCGCCTGCCAATGCAGGGGACATGGGTTTGAGCCCTGGTCTGGGGAGATCCCACATGCAGAAGAGCAACTAAGCCCGTGCACCACAACTACTGAGCCTGTGCTCTACAGCCCGTGAGCCACAACTACTGAGCCCGCGTGCCACAACTACTGAAGCCCACATGCCTAGAGCCTGTGCTCTGAAACAAGAGAAACCACTGCAAGAGAAGCCCGCACACTGCAACGACCCTACTCGCCACAACTAGATAAAGCTCACGTGCAGCAACGAAGACCCAACACAACCATAAATAAATAAATTCATTAAAAAAAAAAGTTAAGTAGGAGTTTACCATTCAATGAGAGGAGGATATTTAAAGCAGAAGGATATTCAAAACAGTGGTAACTGGTATGTGTACAGGCTTAGGTTACTTTATACCGATCAGACTGGCAAAATTAGAAAGTGGAATAATGCAAGTGTTGTTTATGATGAGGGGAACCAGCCATCTTTGTTCACAGCTGATGAATGTGGACCAGTGCAGCCTGTCTGGAGTCACACAGCAGAACTTAAAAACGCACATCCCGTAGGACCCTGTAGGCTCATTCCTGGTTAAACGCCCAGAGAAAATGACATTCACTGCGTAATGTTTGTAGAAATAGGGAGTTGGAGGAAATCTAGGTGTCCAGGGTAAAATGTGGTATATACATATTTTGGAATATTTTACAGCAGTCAGAGTGACAAACGAGAAGTACATAAAGCAACATAAACAGATATCAAAGACAGTGCTACATTTTTAAAAACCGAAAACAAACGAGATCTGTACTGCAAGATCTTTTATGTTAGTTAAAAATGCATGGATACAAAAGATAGCACTATTTTCAAAGATGCACACACATCACCTGCGCATACACCACCATGATGGATTGCGGGTCTGGAGGTGAGGGCTGGGTATCAAAGGGGAAAGGGAAATGAGTGAAGACTGCACTGACTGAAATATACAGCAACTGACGGGTATGATGATCAGTTTCCTGCCCCTGAAGTCCAAATAAAGGACCTAGAAGTGTAAAAGTGTATGTCATGCTTTTGCCACAGAGGAGGCTGGGTGAGTTGGAGGGAGCCCCAGAGCTGAGGCTGGGGAAGGGGCTGGAGTCAGAGTGCCAGCCTGGGGCCCCATCCTGAGGGCAACAGGGAGCTGCTGACAGCTTTTAAGGAGAAAAGAACATTTTGCTTTGAAAGGTCCCCTCTGGTGACCTAGAGGAAAGCTTGGAGACAGTGCAGTGTTTAGAAGACCACTTTAAAATAACAGGAGAAAGACACAGAGATCAGAACTAATGTGGGTAGGTGGGGTAGCAAGACCGTGGGTGGTCTGGAGTGAGTGCCTTCTAGGGGCCCCTGTGGGAACCCACGCCAGACCACCTCCTTTTTGAACTGAAGCAGCCACTGGCTTCCCTCCTTTCAGGAGAGCAGCTGGGAGGCCAGAGTAACATTGTATCTCCTCTCCTAGTTGCGTTCCCTCCCCCATCTCTGCCTACCCTGACACAGAAAGCAGGAGACTCAAGTGCTAAGTCCAGCTCTTCCCTCTGGTTCCAGAAGAGACCTTGGACAGGTCACAGCTTCTCTCTGGGCCTCACTTCCCCTCTCCCTTTTCCAGTCTGCATTTTCTTTGGTTCCATATTATTTCCCTAGTAATAGCCCTCAACAAGGAAATCTTGCCGCCTCTTGAAATTCCCCCCCAGGTGTCTCAAAAGTCCTGACATCCTCCTTAATCTTCCAGCTCCTCTGCCCCACCCTGGTGAGGAGGACCAACAAATTGGTATTACAACGGCCCTGCTGATCGCATTATGGATGTCTAATGCAATATGCTCTCATGAGGACCATCCATCAGAGCAGAGCCCCTCCCCAAGTCCCTGCCATCCCCAGTCACATTAGTCAGGCAGCCCATTCATCACTACCACACACCTCCATGGAGACCGGCCTAGACAGATGAGGGGCCGAATCAGATTTATGGGGAGGAATCGTGGAAAAAATCAGCCCCATCCATCTCCCAGACACTGAGGAGGGAGTCCTGTGTCCCCACTCCCTCCAAGGCTCCTTAGGGAAACGGGTACTAATGGAGAAGCCCAGCCAAGTTGCTTTTGTCTCCCTGAAGGCCCATTCCTGAGCGCCAGGGTTGCCTAGCACCGCCCTAGAACTGGCTTCTTGAGGAGTTCATAATTTTTGGAGCAAAGGCCCCGCCAGGACTGGGACACAGTGCCCGGAGTCAGCCCAACTCCTGAGAATCCAGGGAATTCAATCAAGGGGGTCCCGGGTTGGGTTAACTGCTGTGAGCAAAGGCTGGGGAGCAGTAGGCACTAAGCCCAGCTCAGGGATGGGGCCAGGCCCAGGGTAAACATCTCAGGGAAGGTGATTGCACCCAGGCCTTCCATCTGGGATGAGGCCTTGCTCGGGGCTCATTTCAGCTCTGCCCGGCCACACCGGGCCCCTCTCCTGGGCGCCTGGAAGTGGCTGAGAGGACCGAGGATGGAGTGGCGCAGGAAGGGGAACAACTGCCTTTCGGGTCCCAGGATCTGTGAAACCTGAAGCTTGTATGACTTAGCGGAGCCTCTTGAGGAAAATAATGCAAAGTATGAATTGCCAGGGCTTTGGAAGGAGACTGTACAAGTGAGAAATCCCAAAGTTTTGGCTTCCTTGGCTTTACCTTGAATCTGTCCCAGCTCTGAGCCCCAAATGTCACAACTGCCAACTGCCCAGTAAGGCAAGACTTCTTCTCCCCCTTCTTATAAGAAAATTGAGCCTGAGACGTGAAGTGACTTGGCCAAGACTATACAGCTGATGAATGGCAGGACTGACTCCCTGACCTGTGCTAGCGTTGGCCGGTCCTATGGGGCGGGGCCTCCTTTCCAGGCCATCCTCAAGCTGTGGACGGGGTGTGCCCGCTGCCCTCGGCTGCTCTCTATCCCGGTGCTGCAGCTGCCCTGGGGATCCTGACGAGGGGCCAGTCACAGGGACAAGGGCGTGGAAGAAATCCTCATACCGTTAAGCCCTGAGGGATCAGTGATGGGCGCTCTGAGCTCGGGGCTGCCCCTGCCCTACAGTAGCTATTCTTGCTTCCCCTAAATTGACCAGTGTGCCATCAGAGCTGCGTCCTGGTAGGGGGAGCTCAGGGGCTGAACAGCACTGGAGGCCTGGATCTTGGGCCCAGGCAGAGGGCCACGAAGGGTCATTTTTATGTTTGTGTACCCTTCTCTGAGAAGCCTGCCCCACCCCACCCCCAGTCTCATCCCCCAGGCCTTCCTCACTCCACCCGGGCTCTGGTGAGCTGTCCCTTACCCAGCAGACCAAGCCAGTCACTGCTCATCTGGGTACTAAGGTGCTGAGAAGACTGGGTGGCCCTCTTTCTGCTGGGCCAGAGGCTCCAAGGCCCTGAAGCTCCACCCTGAACCAGCTTGTGGAGAATGGGGAGGGGTCTGGGCATGCATAGCGGTAGGGCGGGGGGGAGGCGTGGAACGGGCAAGTCTCCATGAGCATGTATGAATGCACAAGGAGCATCTTTGAGAATAAGAATGTATGTATAAAGCAGAAACTAACACACCACTGTAAAGCAATTATACTTCAATAAAGATGTAATATATATATATATATATATATATATACACACACACACACACACACACACACACACACACTAAGGTATTATTTTAAAAAAAAAAGTATAGTTGAAAAAAAAAAAAAGAATGTGTGTGTCCACCCAAGAGAGGAAGCGTTGCAAACGTTTCGCTGCTCATTTGCTCTCCATGTGATGATTGTGCTGGGTAACTTCCCCACAGCTGCCACTTGTCCCTGAGGGCAATGCCATGCCTTGTCTCCCCGCCCAGGGCAGGCCTAGCCCAGGGCTGTCTGAGCTGCTGCTTTCTTAACTAGCGTGTGGAGACCTTACCTAAGTACCTCCATCCTCCTCCCCTTTCCTCACCAGTCTCTCACCCTTCTCTCCTGGGTTCCCCCAGCCCAGGCCCCGCGAGGCCAGCTCTGCACCCCTGCTTGCTCTTCCAGCACATGGACTCTCGTGGATGGGTCAGGAGAGTGCGTGGGAAGAGAGCCCATCCCTCTCTCTTCATTGCCTGGTTTGCTTCCCATGCTTTCTCCATTCCCCATTCCCACATGGCGTTTCAGTGTGACCCGTCCATCGATTAGGTTCGGTCCTCCTTCTGACCTCACTGGATCCTCACACAGCCTGATCCCACAGCGGCCCCCTTCCTGTCTCAGCCCTGAGCACAGAGCAGAAGGCTACAGAGTCAGGTTGTGTTCTCCAGGAACCCACAGTCTGCTGGAGCACACGGTGCAGTGAGGGAGTTCTACTTTGACATGCAGCCTGGACGGAGTCTCAATCTGGGGCAGGCAAGACCCAGACCCACTTAGGAGGTGCCCCTAAAAGTGTTATGTCACCATATGACATGGTGACAAGCTCTGTGTAATAGATGGTTTTATATACAAGTATAAGATGCCAAAATTAACTCAGCAGCTGGATAAAGAATCCTACCGGGCTTCCCTGGTGGCACAGTGGTTGGGAGTCCGCCTGCCGATGCAGGGAATACGGGTTCGTGCCCCGGTCTGGGAAGATCCCACATGCTGCGGAGCGGCTGGGCCCGTGAGCCATGGCCGCTGAGCCTGCGCGTCCAGAGCCTGTGCTCCGCAACGGGAGAGGCCGCGACAGTGAGAGGCCCGCGTACCGCAGAAAAAAAAAAAAGAATCCTACCGATGGGAGTTCATAGGTCAGGAAGGGGTGTGTGTGTGTGTGTGTGTGTGTGTGTGTGTGTGTGTGTATCCCTGGGTTAAGCAGGGGTGAAATTACTAACCTGAGTTTCTTGGTAACTCTGAGATTCTAAGTGCTGAGGGGAAACAAACAAATAGGATAATCAGTCTCAGGTGAGGTTAACGAAGCCATGAGTTTTGGCCAAAGAAAAGAGGTCCCTATTTCCCAGACTCCTTTTCCTCCTCTTGTGCCTTAAATGTTGATGTTCCTGGCGGCTCTATCCTAGGCCCACTTCTCTTTCTGTGTAGGCTTCTCTACTCTCCTGTCTTCCTTTATCACCTGAATGCTGATGATGTTTAAATCGCCTCTAACAGCCCACCAGAAAGCTCCATTTGAATATCTCTTAGTTATACAGGACCTTCCAGGGTAAAACCAAACTCATCATCTTGTCCCCTAAGCCTCCCTCTTCTCCTGAACTTCTACTCAATAGATAATCCCACCATGCTCCCAGCTACCCAGCCTGAAATCCTAACACCCCTCCTCCCTCCCCACCAAATCATTTGCCAAACGTGTCACCTTTTTTACTGGAACTCTTAGACACTTCTAAAATATGTCCACTTTTCTCCATCCTCACTGCTGCTAGCTTGGTTTTGTCCTTAGTGTACTGGCTAGGAGCTCAGACTAATCCGGATTCCCTGGGTTTGAATTCTAGAGGAGATTAAATCTAACACCCCAAATGCAGCAGGATTCACTTGGGCAAGTTGTCAAATCACTTGGTGCCTCAGATTCTTCCTCTATAGAGTGGGAATATAGTATCTACCTCCTGGCGTTGATGTGAGGATTAAATGAAATAATATATGTGAAGTGCTTTCAAAAGCGCCAGACACATAGGAAGTGCTATCATCACTGTGATGTTGTTATCACTATCGTTACTACTGTTATTGTTCCTGAGTTATCACCAGTCTCCTAACAGGAATCTCGGCCTCAACCCTCATTCCCTCCTAATCCATATACCACACTGAAGAAGTAACCGAGGCTCAAATAGGGAAAGCACAGTGCTCACGGCAACGAGCGGCAGCGCAGATTTGGGGCCCAGGTCTCACAGATTCCAGACCCATTGTCTTCACTATAAGCCACTCTGCCTATTTGCTGTATGATGAATGAATGGATTTGGAATAGCAGGACATCGAGGAAGGAATGAAACCAATGGAGGAAAAACTAAAGAGAGCGTCAGAGGGGCTACAGATTTTCCATACAGAAGGGATTTCAGGATGGCAATCTAGTTGCAGGGGGTGGGAGACCAGGGGACTTGTATTGAAACTTGCTTTGACGAGGAAGCATAGAGCTTTGCTGATGGAAAGAATGTGTAGGAGGGGCCCAGGTCCTCCCAAGAATCTCTTGGTACTTCGGAGTGGTCAGGCTCAGGCAGTGAGGACCAGGGGAAATCCTGAAGGGATCACAGGTACATGCTAGAATAGCCTTGGCCGTCAGAACAATCTGGACCACAGGGCATCTTACTGGGAGTTCCTCCTCTGATCTTTGGCCACCCCACAAGTGTCTGGGGAGGAAACTGATGAAAGCTGCGGCATCTGAAACTAAGTTAGCTTGGAGCTGGGGCGGGTGGTGGTAAATAGGTGTGAGAAGAGAGGTGGGGGGCGTTCAGGTGGGCAGCCCCACAGCCTCCCTGCTCTGCATCTCCTCCATCTCCTTCTCCTGAGAGAGTCAGCAGGAGCCATGGTCTCACGCAAGAGGAAGGGATTTGGACTCGGGGGTGGGGAGCTCTGCCAACTAGCTTCTCAGGTTAGCTCTGCTCTCTGAGCTTTCTGAGCAGGGCTGCCAGTCAGTCGGCCGGCCTGCCTGCTGGGTGGCTTCTGGACCACAGCCAGCTGGGAATGGAAGGCTGGGTAGGGGTGGACTTGTTTCAGGCACTGTCTCAGAACTCTGGATAAGGGGATATTCTTCCTGACTCGTTCGTCTGCACCTGTGGCTGGGAACTTGGGTTGCTGCCCTCCCCTCTACCCCCAAAGAATGAAAACCTTTGGGAAAGCAGTCCAATGACCCCATGTACTTTGCTTCAGGCTCCAAACTGCCTTGACAGTTCATGCTTCTCCATCTAGCAATCTTCAGGTGCAGGGCACTTTGGCAAGGAAAAGCCTGCCCCATCCTTGCCCCAACCAGACCCCAGCAGAGAAGCCGGCTGCACAGGCTGAGATGGGGGGGCGGCGTGGAGGGCACTGTGCCTCTTTGAGTGACTTCTCTGAGAAGGCTTCCCTGGCATGGGGGGCTGGGAAGGGCAGCCCTGGAGGGAGGAAGCAGTGCTCCAGCTTGTCTGACTCAGCCCATGTGAAAATGAACAGTGTTCCTTTTAAAAATCAACAATCTTGCAAGTTCTAGGCTCCCTGGGAGTTTTGCAGCTGAGGTTTACGGGTGGGGGAAACAGTTTGCAACACCAAAGAACATGAAGGCAAATTCACTCAGAGCTACCCGACCACATCCCTGCCTTTGACATCGGTGTTTTACCTTCCACAAAAGCCCTGGGTTCTCTGTCATGCCTTTCTTTTTTCTTCCTGGATCTCTAATTGTCAAGCCTTCGAGAAAATGCACTTCAGTCCTTTGTCACTGAGTGTAATTTGATAAACTGAGCAGAAACACACTGCTCTCCCCATCCTTTCAAAAACTGTTACCGCCAGAGAAAGAGGATGAGGGAAAGA
>NW_006780322.1:1537535-1542346 GCF_000442215.2 Lipotes vexillifer
CACGCGCGCGCACACACACACACACACACACACACACACACACACACACAGAGTCTCATGCACATACCAGGACATGGAGTTGCCTGGGATGGGAGGAGGTGGCATCCCAGATTCCTGTGTGTGGGGCCTGGCCCTGGGGTCCTGGGGCGGATGCCCTCCCAGCTCCTAGCGACTCCCCTAGTTGCAGGCCTGGTTGCAACCGCCCAGTGGGCGGTGCCAGGGCAGGTTTCAGGCTATAAAGGGCTCTTGGCTCCCCGGGCCTGAGGGAACGCAGTCGCTGCGGCAGTGTCCCTGCCAGCCAGAGCCAGCGTGGGGCACTGCCGGTGTCCCATCGCCACCGGGCAGCCTACTCTTTCCAGGCAGTGCCGACTTGGACACTGCCAGCTGCGTTCCTCGTCCCTACCTCGTTGTCTCCATCGGCAAGTCCCTTTTGGGGTTGCTTTCGTGTGGGTTGGGTGTGGGATGGGAGGAAGGGGACTGGGTGTGGGAGCTCTGACAGGGGAGGGTGCGGGTATTTTCATTTCTCTGAAAAAATTCCTTCTGGGGCAAGTGTCTGAAGCTGCGATTTCTGAGATTGAGGTACGGGGTGAGGCTTGTTCCATATCCAGGCAAAGGAGAAAGCCACAGAGTTCTTTCCTGAGGGCCTCCCCCTTCCCAGGGCCGCAAGGGGGCGGGTGGGTGAGGGGCTCGGCCCCGGCTGTGGGTCTCTGAGCAGCTGGGAGTGAGGGGCCAGGCTGTGCCTGCATCTGGCCCTGCCAGGTATGGACGCTTGGATGGGGGTTGTCATGGATAGAGCCAAACGAAAACAAAAAAAGTCTAAAGAGCAAGTGATGAGAGGATACCGGGGGTGGGGTGGGAGCAAGTCACACTAGGGGACAGAGAAGAAGAAGGAAGCCTTTACGTAGTAAGAAACTTAGCCTCCAGAATCGAGCTCTGCTTCCGAAGCACCACCGGTAGCAGGATGGCGGCTCCAAATGGGCGGGCGGGCGGGGACACGGCAGGTGGTGGGTTTGAAGGGGCCAGAAGGTGTTCCAAACAACAGCCACGGGACCCTCGAAGCTGCAAGCTTAGCCTCTGGGGGCTCTAGAAAGGCAGCATCCATGGCACTGTGGTGATTTCCAAGCCGAGTTGGGTTAAGTCCTCACCCCCGACCGGCATGGACAGCGGGGGACCCAGCCCCGCTCAGAATCGCCAAGGCACAGTCAGGGACTGTCCTCTAAACTGTCCTTGAAGATTGGTCACCGGAGGGGCACTGCCAGCCTTGCGGTGCCCGATCTGGAGGGAGGGCACAGCGTGAGAGAAGGGCAAACAGGCCTCGGGCTGAATATCTGGGGCTACAGCTGGGATCCAGGGCCAAAGGGGCTCTGCTAATCTGCTGGGGTCGCAGTTTCTGCTCGAGCTCTGGAGAAGCAGCAGAGGAGCAGGTCTGAGCAGGACCTGGTGGCCCAGGGTGAGCCCTCTCTCCACTGCCCCTCAGAAAGAAACAGAATGTTGCTTCCCCACTGGGCTTGGAATTTTTCAGGCAAGGGGGCCTGCCACTGGCAGGTGTGTATGGAGAGGCCTCAGAATGAAATGGGAACCAGCCTGAGGCCCTGGGGAGGATGAGTAGCTGAGAGCTGATTTCCAAGGGTTCTTTGGTGCCAGCGAGGCAGGACAGGGCAGCTTCGTCCCTCAGGCTAGACTACCATGGGCCCAACGGGAGGCCGGCAAGACCCTGCAACCTCTGTTAGAGCCCTGAACACCAGCCCTGTTTCCTGCCCACAGCCTCCTGGTCTCTGCTCTGGCCACTGGCCACCCCTACTTTTTATCCTGGGCCTTTGCTCCTTTGCATTTGGCTATGGTTGGAGGAAGCAGAGGTAGTTTTAGGGGAAAGGAAGTGAATAAGCATCAATTAAAAAAATTCAGGGCCCCAACTATGCAAAATTAAGTGTAAAACCAACAGCTCCCCCCGTTGTCAGCTTTAATGGTCAGAAGCATGGATGTTAAACAAAGGGGCAGCTGCCACGTGGGACAGGATCTCACGTCTCATGGGGCTGCGTGCTTGATGCGGGAGAGGATCTAATGTCTAAAAATAGTGTTATCTCACAGGGCTGTGTGGAGATGAAATAAAATAGTAGCTGTAGATGACACTTGTTGGCCCTACAGGGCTGCACACATGTATGGGATTTGGCAAGTGCAATGTCTTTATTCCGTTGGGCATAGAAAGGCTGGGTTACTCCTGGGGAGCTCTGTGCCTCTATGAGGAGCAGATTTGTCCTTGTTGATGGGTGTTTCCTGAGCCCGGGAAGAGGGCACAGAGGCTGTGCCTTGCCCCACTGGCTACATATTCCAAGAGTGTCTGATGCCTGCCCTCTGTATTCTCCCAGCCCCTCTGCCAAGCACTGCAAAGTTCATCCAGGCAGAGCTCCACTTGAACCAGCATTCCCATGACTGATCCCCCAGTCTGTTCTGACTGATCCCCCAGTCTGTTCTGACTGATTTCAAGGTACCTGTAAGGCTACAGGGACATGGGAGGCAAGCTGTGAACCAAGGCTTCAGAGCACTTCAGGCAATAGCTGAAGCCCCATGGAAAGAGGTTGTAGTTGGAGCAGGGGGTGGGAAGGAGATATTCTGTCCTTCGGTCCAGTTCTGCTCCCAGAGCCTCACAGGTTGAGCTGTGCCCCATCTCTGGGGAGTCCACAAGGGGCCAGCCATACTCCTCTCGCCAAAGGTAGGGTTGGATGATGCTTGAGAAGACTGGGGTTCAGTCTGGGGTCAGGGACAGGGTCACTCTATGACCAGGATTAAGGGTCAACCTGGGATAAGGCTCAGAGGTCTGTTTTAGGTCAGGGTTAGGGGTCAGACTGAGGTCTGGATCAGGGCTTGGTCTGGGACCAAAGTCGGAAGTCCAAGTGAAGTGGATGAAGGAATGTCCTCGGATGGAATCTGACTGGTGAAGTTGGTTGCTGACCCTTCTCTGTCCTAGCCCCGCTCTTAACAAGGCTGCTCCACAGCCCTAGAATTCCTACTCTCCTCAGCACCTCCAGCAATGTAGAGAATTACAATACCATGGCTTCTGTTCTTTTTTTTTTTTCTTAAGTACTCTTTGGGATTTGAGAAGAGAGATGGTTCCAATCAGGAAATCCAGCGACTACTGCTGTGAAGCCATGCTGTCCCTATGGACATTCCCCAGGACTCCACTTGGTGGCTGGGCCATAAGAACTCAGA
Organism: Lipotes vexillifer; assembly: GCF_000442215.2. NCBI lineage: Eukaryota > Metazoa > Chordata > Mammalia > Artiodactyla > Lipotidae > Lipotes > Lipotes vexillifer. The sequence continues at coordinate 1,540,743 of NW_006780322.1, forward strand.
ATGACTCCCCCAGGGCCCCTCCCAACTCCCACCTGAACAGGAAGAGAGGATGAAAGTGCCCAAAAGCCAACAGTGAAGTAGGAGAGGGAGAGGGGAAGACAATGGTTCGTGGAGACTTCTGGGGCTGTGAGCCCTGCAGAGCAGACACCTCCTGTGGTCTCTTGAGGTTGGAGGCAGGTGTTGTGTGAATTTGTTGACAATGATTCTCTAAGTGTACGTGCCTGCGTCTTCCTGTGTGTGTGTGTGTGTGTGTGTGTGTGTGTGTGTGTGCTTGTGTGTGCCCATGCTCTCTCAGTATTTGCCTGTGCATCTGTTTGCATCTCTATAAGGCTGTGTGTCCATCCATTCAGAGGCTTATGTCTCCACACATGGGTTCCCCAGGGTCACCTTGCCTATTCTGCCATCCCGGAGGAGTGCTGTGTCTGGGGGTCAGGCTATATTCTTAGGGCTCTTCAAAACAGCAGAGCCTCAACAATCTCCCCCAGCCCCACTCCTGCCCACTTTCACCCACCACCCCCCAGCAAAGGGAACGGTGTGGTTTTGGTCTCGTGGCTCCTGGGTACCCAATCCAGAGTTGATTGTCCTGTGAAACCTCCCTGTTGTGAGGATGTGCCCCAGCTCTCTATTTCTGGGGTCACAGTGGTCCTGATAGGGACTTTGTGAGGGTCTGGGCCCCAAGCCGCCTGAGGTGGAAGTCTGAGGGCACTGAAGCAGGAGTGGAGCCACTTAGGAGCCTGCAAGCAGGCCCTTCAGGGCTGATCTTCCCTGTGAATGCAGACAGAGGGAAGTGGGGGAGCAGGAATTGCCTCCCCCTGGATCTGTAGTGCTACGACTGTCCACCAGGTGGGGTTCCAGGGCAGAGAGTGAGAGCCGAGATGACCCAGCGCTAGAAGCAAGAGAGCTTTTAAATCTCCGCCCGTCACATCAACCTCGGAAGGGCTCACACGGGGAGGGACAGCACAGATGCTCGCCCCTTAGACACACACACATTCTCTTCTGGTGAACTCTAAAATAGAACTCGTATTGGATGCAGGGGAGGTGTTAAAAGGGGAATCTAACTTCGTTTACACACACACCATCCTAACTGAAGGTTAGGTCTTCTGTTCTGGGAGTGCAAGAAGCGAACGACGGAGAAAAGGGGTCTGGGGGAAAACAGGACGCGCGGGAGAGGGCGAGCCAGGCACCAGCTAGACCGTGTCGGGGTTGGCACGCATAGCTCCATGTATCACAGACACGCAGGAGGAGAGCCCAGATGACAGACGGATGCACGACGCACAGACACACATACAGCACCAGAGAGAACACACAAACCCGCAGACACGCCACACAGCTCCACAGACGTCGGGCCGACCCGGGGACACACTCGAGCGCGCACACAGTTGCGGCCCCGGGCCACACGCACACCTCGCACAGGCACGCGCGCTGGGCCCTCAGCGGCCGGCTGGGACAAGGTGGCCGCGCTCACCTGGCGTGTTTATTTGCTAATTTATCAATGAACGTTTGTATCCGACACCTCCCGCCTCCGGGTGCTGGGGCCGTAGCATTTGTCCTCTTCTCGGGACATTCACCGGACCAGCATCGGGGTTCCTCCGGCGCAGCGGGGG
>NW_006780322.1:1542356-1547252 GCF_000442215.2 Lipotes vexillifer
GCGGGGACTACAAATTAGGGGGTCTCGAGGTGTCCGAAAGGAAGGCTGCGGCGTCAGCTGCCTGGGACGCGCACGGGGAGAGGGGAACTTCGGGGTCCTGTAGGGTAAGAGACGTATGCGGGGGGAGGGAAGGGACCTTGGCCTCCAAGGTTTGAGGATGTCCAGATCCGGGATGGAGGACCCCCCGGCTAGGAGAGATTGGGAGTGGCAAATGAGAGGATTGAGGGGTTCCGTGAGATAGGAGCCAGCGGGGTCCCGCGGGATAGGAGCTGGAGACCCTAAGCACAGGTTTAGGGGCTTTTGGCGCCTCTCAGTCGAGGGGCAGTCCGCCTGAGACCTCAGCTGCTGGGGCGACGGCCCACGCGGGACTGCCTGGGATGCGGGAAGGGGGCCGGGGCCCGACAGGGAGGAAAAGAGGGAGGGAAGTAGCCTAGCAGCCAAGCGGGCACCGTGCGAGCGCACACCGTGTGTGTGTGTGTGTGTGTGTGTGTGTGTGTGTGTGTGTGTGTGTCATCTCGTCCGTCTGTAGGTGCCGGGCTCAGCGAGACGCCGGCGAGAAGGAAGAGGAGGCGAGAGGTGAACTGAGTTTGATCCTGCGGCGGCTACAAGTGGGTCCGGGGCGGGCGGCGGGCTGCGTATTTCCTTCACTGCTTAGCTGCCGCTGGGGCAGGAATCTGACCTTTGGTCATTGGGCATCTCCAGCTTTCCCTTCTGTGGGCGGTGGGGGGGGGGGGGAGTGGGGGTGCTGGCGGAGCGCCCACGGCGCAGCCTCCCGGCTCTATATAAACACACGCATCGCCTGGCTCTCAGAGGCACAAATTCACATTGAGAGAAGCTTTTAAAACCATCAGCCCTGAAATCCTGCCTCCTGCTTTTTCCCTTCTTTCATTCCTTTTGCCTTCCTTTCTCCCCCCACCCCCCACTTTCTTCTCTCAGCAGCAACTCCTGAGCCGAGAGACTGCGTCCCGGGACGGACTGCCTTTTCTTAATTGATACAATAGCCCAGCTCGGGTTTTCACCTCCTCCCCCAACCCCACCCCGCCTCACCCCTCCCGCCAGCCGCCGCCGCCGCAGCCCCAGCGCCCGCCTGGGGCTCTGTCGCCGGCTGCGTCCCGCCCGGGCCGTGGTCCGCCGGCTCCGCACCCGCGCCCGCCGCGCCGCCTCGCCCGCCGCGCCCGCCTCGGGGGTGCAGCGGCGGCTCTGGGGCTCCGGCGCGCCGCCCAGGGCAGCCCAGGGGCGCTGGGCTCGGCCTCTCCACTCGCCTCAGCCGGGGAGCCTTCCCTCTCGCACCCAAAGTTTCTGGGTTCGTTGGAATTTGGGGATTCAGGATTTTTTCCTTTTTTTTTAACCTAGGAATTTGAGGGGAAAACTTTTGACAAATCGATCGCACTTTCTCTCCGCTAGTTCTCTGCCCCCCCCTTCCCCCCCGCCCCCGAGCAGGGGAAGGGGCTTACGAGAGAGGCTCCCGCTGGACAAAGTTTTCCAAAGTTTTCCGAGTGTGATGGTTGCGGGGAGAGCTAATCCACCAGCTTGATTCACGGCTTCGTCTCATCACCCCTCCAGCAGCCCCTAAGTCCGCTATAAGGGAACAAACAAACAAACAAACAAACAAAGTTACACTCCGAGTCGCCTCGTGTCTCCTCTCTCTCTTCTTTTAGGCGATTTACCCCCACTGTCTCCGCTCCCTTCGCAGCCTCCACTTCCCTTCCCTTGGCTCCTTGCTCCTTTTCTGTTTCGGCCGGAGGTGCCAGGACCCCCGGCGGCAGCCTCCCCTCCCCCGCCGCTCCCGTCCCTTCTCGTCTGGCCCTCCCCTCCCCCGCCGCGGCCAGCACAGCCAATCCCCCGAGCGGCCGCCAACATGCTCTTTGAAGGCTTGGAGCTGGTGTCGGCGCTGGCCACCCTCGCCGCGTGCCTGGTGTCGGTGACGCTGCTGCTGGCCGTGTCGCAGCAGCTGTGGCAGCTGCGCTGGGCTGCCACCCGCGACAAAAGCTGCAAGCTGCCCATCCCTAAGGGCTCCATGGGCTTCCCGCTCATCGGAGAGACCGGCCACTGGCTGCTACAGGTAAGGGCGCTCTAGCTCCGTTGCTCTCCAGGGTCCGCTAGCGGCGAGCACCAGGCGGATGGAGCCGCGGGCCGGCCAGGGGGCGCCGGGAGCCTGAAGGCACGGGTCCCCGCCCCGCCCCTTCCCTCCTCTCTGCCTGAGCCGCCCGGGCTTCCCCTGCCCGCCTGCGGAGTGGTTCCGAGCCCGCTGGCGCCGGGCGCGCAGGTTTAAGGGGCTGGTAAGAGAGGTTCCCGAAGCCGAGAGGGCTCCCAAGACCGACTTTTTCCAGTCGCGAGCGACTCAACAGGGGTGCGTCGAGCGTCCTGGGGGCTCCCCGCGCAGCGCGAGCCGGAGGGGGCATCCAGTCGTGAGCCGCTTTCGCCTCCCCTTCGCGCTCCAGGCCCCAGTCACCGTCGACTTCCCGGGCTTTGGCGGTGTCACTGGGACCCGAAAACTGAGTCAGGGAAAGAAAGAGTGGGCCAGTGGCAGCCAGGATTGCCCCTTTAAGACCCGGGCTGTGTTCCCGCCGCGTCACCGGCCACGCCAGGTACTATAGCCCCGTTCTACGGTCTGAGAAAGTGTGTGTGTTTTGTGGTGGGGGAGGAAGGAGGTAACCCAAGGAAAATGAGAAGCCTGAGACCCGAGGTTTCTCGGCTTTCGGAGAAAAGCGTCTATTTACTTACTGGGTGGGGACAGTTTAGCAGGGGAGAGTAACTTGGGAGATGTGTGTGTGAGACCCATAGAGTGCGTTTGTGTTTGTTGTGAGACGCCACACAACCCGCACTGCTGGTGATAATGGGGGTGGGCGCGTCGGGGACCAGACCCAGGTAGGTAATGGGGAGATTAACCTGGAATTAATATCCTCAACTGCTAGATAATCGCTTTTGCAATTCGATACACAGCAGGTTTTTCTTTGGGGGGGGGTCCTCTGGGTTAACCGCGGAAGGTGTGTTGTGTGGGCGTGTGCACGCGTGTTTGTCCGGCAGATGCTGTTAGGAGTTAGCAGAAGGTTGGCTGTACTGAAACAGACAGCTTCGGCCCGGGAAAGCGGAGGCGGGAGGTGAACGCAGAGACCTGTGAGTTTAGAAGTGCGAAAGCTTGGCTTGAAATTAACAGACGCGTGTAATCCGCGTGCACACACACATACACCCTGCGCAGCCCCGCCCCGCGCCAATTGACAGTAGAGCTGGGGCGGGAGGGGCACGCGAGGTTCCTCTGCCCTGCGGTTTTCCCAAGTCCCGGAATCAGCCCATCTCTTTGGGGGCCTGTTCGTGCAACAAGGTGGGGTTCACTTCAACCAATGGGACCTCCCCCCCGCCCCGCTGCCGTAAAGAAATCCCCAGAGCCTCTCCCGTGCCAACACACTTAAAGGGTTAACTGCAGCGGTGGTCTAGGCTTTTGGCCGAGAATTTAGGAAATAAAATATATTCACAGGGGCGTCGGCCCCTGCCGTATTATAGCCAATCCAACACACTTAAAGGGTTAACTGCAGCGGTGGTCTAGGCTTTTGGCCGAGAATTTAGGAAATAAAATATATTCACAGGGGCCCCCCCCCCTGCCGTATTAGAGCCAATCTGCAGAATTCGCGGTCTGTCACCGCCCCCCCTTCCTCACCGCCCCCACCCCACCCCACCCCCGCCACCAACGTCCTCTGACCTTTTCTCCAAATCCCACAAGGGCCTCTGGGCTCTGCGTCCGACCCGCACGTAAGATGGGGAGGGGGAAGCAGGCCTACGCCACCCAATCCGTTCGCCCCCAGGGCCCTTGACTCTGAGGTGAGAAGGAAATGGGAGATGCGTGTAGAGAAGCACTGAAGGGGTTAATGGGAGCCCTCTGAATCCCAGCTTTATTTTTTCGGAGTCATTTATCAGATTTTACGGGGGGACCTCCAAGGGCTCTCCGTTTCCACCGTGCGCCATCTAAACAGAGCCCAGGGCTAAAAATACAACATTTTTGTATAAATTGGACTCGCGGCTCGAGCGGCCGCCCCTATGAAAGTCCTCTTTGTGAAGACCGTGGAAACGGCGGACAAAATAACTCTTTATTAATGCCACAAAAAACGCACTTTAATTATAGTTAGGCAGATCAGAGGCGGGGGAGGGGGTGCCGCGGGAGAAAGGCGGCGGCGACCTCGGAAAATTCACAGCCCAACTTTTGTGTCGAAAGAAAAGAAAAACAGAGGAAACGCAGGAGAGGAGAGTCAGACGTAGTGAGAGAGACCGGTACAGCAGACCGAGGGAGGGAGCCCCGCTCTCTGACCCCTTTTGTCGCACCTCCACCCTCTCCTTGATTTCTCTTAAAGGGGTAGACGCCGTCTAGAACCGCGGCAGGGTGGCGGGAGTTCTCCCCGACCCGCCAACCTGGGAGTGGGGCGGTGTCCCCCGCGGCCCAGGCCCCCTCCTGGAGGCGCGGGCGCTCCGGGCTCGCTCCCTGTCGCGCGCCCGGGCCGGAGGCACACGTGGAAAAGTGATTAGGGCTCCGGGTTCTGCAGAGTCACTTTTCGGCAGGCCTGGGGTGTGCACACATCTAACTGGCGAATGCTTTTCCGTGGAAGAAGGGAAAGTGAGGAGGGGGACCAACCCGGGAAAAGCGGAAGCGGAGTGTCCCTTCGGGGAGTACATGACCCCACAGGTCTGGAGCCGGCATCCGCACGTCTGCAGGCGGGCAGGCGAGACGGCCTGACAGGTGGCATCCCTCCCCCTTCTCACCGGCTGTTGCCCCGGCCGGAGAAGGGTTAATGCAGGGTGGGGTGGCGAGCTACTTCGTCAAAGGTGAGCGGGACGCCCCTGCTCCCGCCCTTCGGAGGTCCCCTCTGTTTCCGGTACCCGCGTGGGGCCGACACAGCCAGCTCTTCC
>NW_006780322.1:1547306-1599252 GCF_000442215.2 Lipotes vexillifer
CCGGGCCCGGGCCGGGGCCTGGCTCCGCTCTGCTCGCGCCGCCGGGGATCCGGTTACCTGCGACGGAGGCCCCGCCCAGCCCTACCCCGCCCCTCGGGAAGCGCCTTCCTCCGCTCTCGCGTCCCAAACTCCAGGGCGACGACGAAAGTCCTCCTCAGTTGTTTCCAGGGCATGTTGCATTAGGAAAATCGCGGCTCCCGGCCCGTGACTCTACCCTGCGGAGCCCTCAGAGGGCCGCCGGGTCCCTTCGCGGCCCACACCAGCGAACGGAGGAAACCCCAACCCCCATCTGTAGTGATTGCCTCCGGGCACCGACCGCTCGCCGCTATAAATAATCTTTGGCCTGCGGCCACCCCGCGGGGTCTCGCCAGCCCGTGGCCGGGAGCCTGGAAATATTTATTCCGAGAGTCTCCCGAGCGCGAGGCGGGGGAAGGGGGAGGCGGAGGTTCTAGCTTCTGGTCCCGCAGTCCAGGATATCTTTTCCCTCCCGCAAGTTATTACTAAAAAAACAACCGCCCGGGGGATTGCCCTGGGCCTCTTGCCCCCTTGCTTTATTGATTGTCCTCTAGGCCCCAGTTCTTATGCATGCTGTGAAAAATAAAACCTACGTGCGTGCATGCGTGTGTGTATGGGGGGGTAGGGGACTGGTGCCCCGGGTGGGATCCTCCGCCCCTTCCCCGCGAGCCCTCGAGGCTGGGCCTCCCAGGTGTCCCATCTGGAGATGTGGGCCCTGAGAAAGTTTTTGCGTGGCACCCGCAGGGTTCTGGCTTCCAGTCGTCGCGGAGGGAGAAGTATGGCAACGTGTTCAAGACGCACTTGCTCGGGCGGCCGCTAATCCGCGTGACGGGCGCGGAGAATGTACGCAAGATCCTCATGGGCGAGCACCACCTCGTGAGCACCGAGTGGCCACGTAGCACACGCATGCTGCTGGGCCCGAACACGGTGGCCAACTCCATCGGCGATATCCACCGCAACAAGCGCAAGGTAAGAACTCTAGGCCAAGAGCCCCGCAACCGTGCTCTGATCCTCTTCTCTCGTGCACCCCCCTCGGGGTAAGGAGTTCTCGGAGACTCGGGGACGTCCCTACCAGAATCTGCGCCCCCATTTGCACACCATGTGGGAGGATCCCGAAGCTCCCTGCCTAGACGGCTGCGATCCCAGATCCAGGGCCTGTACAGGCCTCTTCCGGGTCTGACCTCTTGGTAAGCCACCAAGCCGTGTGCACTACCAGGCCCAACGGGTGGCTAATTGGGGGTTGGTTTGGACAACTTGAACATGCGGCGACAGGGGCGTCCAACGCCTGTCATCATCGTGTTCCACACACCTGGAAAATAGAGGGCGGACGATGGCCAGTGCTCCTCCTTTTCGTGCCCTGGGATTCAGAGGACTGTTAACGGATCGTTCTAAAATCACACCTAGCTTCCCGGCCACAGGTTGCTTAAGGGCGACGCGGGCAGGCGCGGGGGCTGGGGGCACCTTGTGGGCAGCGGTTGCTGGGCCTTGCCTGGGAGGGGTGAGGAGAAATTTGGGCCACTGCGCGCACCGGTCTGGACAGAGGGGGAAGGGCGAGGGGTGGGAGAACTTCGGCGATCCGAGGCGCGGCGGGGGATCAAAACGCACCTACCCCCTCCCATAAAGAGGAAGAGAAAGTGGGTGTTTATCCTGTGGATTTCCCGAGCGCCTGGAAGAGGCGCGGAAGAGGCGAGCCAGCGCGCAAGGGGCAAGCCTCCCCGCCCCCTCCCAGGGCAGCGCCGCCGCTGCGGCTCGGAGCGCGGGCGGCACGTGCTGTTTGAACTGCAGTAACCCGAAAGCTGAGCCGCCGGCGGGCGGGGCGCCGGCCCGCCGGCTTAAAGCGGCCGCGACTGGGGTGCGGGGGTGGGGAGGGGCAGCGCTGCACAACCTCCCCTCCCTTCACTTTTTCCATTGGGTCAGAGGACTCACCCGGTTTGAAACCTAAAGGAAAGGGAGAGGCCGCCTCTGATCTCCGGGAAAAGTGGCAGAGCCTGGGAGACGGGAGAGGGCCAGGGTGGGGCAGCCCCCTTCTCCGGACGTCTGTGTGTGAACAGAGGAGTTCATCCTGTAGAATCTGTCGTCTTCCGAACTGCCTGCGAAGTGTAGTTCTCCGTAACAGATAAAAGGAGGAAAAATCAGAGGGCACTGGTCAGCACGTACACCACCCCGCCCCCGGCTAAAGCACGTATTTCAGGGGCTGGGAAAGGGGCTCTTGAAGTGGTCTTCCCATCTGCTTCACTAGAGCAGGAAGCAGCTAACAGAGCCCGGAGGCAGATGGGAGGGTTCTTGGGAGTGGCTGGGAGGGGGCCTGTAGGCTCAGGAATGGGGGTTCTTCAAATATGCCGAACACTCTTTTTTTTCTTAGTCTTTGTGACTCCACCAAAAGCGTATTTCAGAGTTAGGAGAGAGCCTGAGCCTCAGAAACCCAGCTCCAAAGAATGTGGCTGCTCCCACATTTTATCTTTATAAAGACTTTGACAAGAAAGCAATTACTGTCCCTTTCTCACAGAAGAGGAGCCCGAGGCTTGGAGAGATTGAGGGACTTGAACCAGGTCGGGAAAGGAAGAAAAGGCAGGGCAGGGCCTGCAACACGGGCATCCATGGGAAGAGTTGTTTCTAAGCCACCAAGTAGAGCCCTCCTCAGCCCTGCCCACCTGGGGCTGCCAGAAGCTGAGGGTCTGGGTGGAGGTGGGGAGGGAGTGCGGGGGGAAGAAGGCTTGGTCAGGACCTGAGTGTGAGACCTGGGGGTGCAGAGGGCTTTGGGGAGAGGCTGTTGCTCTGCAGTTCCCTGCACCCTCTGCCTGAGTTGGCTTTGGGCTTCCAGGTGGGGAGGGCCCTCCTGGAAAGCTCCAAGGTTTTGGCTTACATCATCCATTTGGGAGGAAGGGTGGGGGCGGGGGCGCAGATGAATGCTGCTGGAGGAATACACAGGGAAGGAAGCTGGAGTGAGGGACAGGGTGAGGGGGTGGGGCCTGGGTGGGGCCAGAAAGGAGGACTACAGACGAGGCATAGATAGTCTCTCTCTTTCAGGCACCCTTGCCCTCTAGCACCTTGCGGATAAGGGAGCAGCCAGAAACCAGCTCATCCTGACAGAGGCTTGGGAACCCAAAGCAGGGTTTCTGTGTGCTAGTTGTGTGCTTGCTATGTGGCTTGCTATGTGGCATGTGTGTGGGTCTATGTTAAATTGGCAGATGAAAACATCCTTCCCCCGCCAAATCTCTAATCGATGTTCCATAAACTTAAGTTTACTGAGTTAAGTAGCAGGCCTTAGATTAGACACAAGCATAGAAGCTGGAAACTTGGTCCTTGCCCTTAAGAAGTAGAATCTAGCTGGAGGGATGAGAAGAGAGTACTCAGAGGCACACAGGTTGGTCCTGGAGAGAATGACCAGTCTGCTGGACCCAATGCCCAGTGGACCCAACTTGGCCAGGGTGGGGACTGCCCTGTGCCACTCACGCTGCCTTAGCCAGCCCACGCTGCAAGCAGGGACCTGGCTGGAGAGTGGGCTGCTGGGCCAGGCCCAGCCTGGTTAGGATGTACTCGCAGGAAGTGGGGGCCAGGTGTGCTGAGGCTCTGCTGGTCGGGAGCTAGGACCGTCACTATTTCCACTGGGGCTGCTACCCCAACCCGTTCTCTGGAGGTCTGACCAGGTGTGCTGGGAAAGGGGTTCCTCACAGCCATCACTGCACTCCAGGTGTTTGTCCAGGCTGCCCTGGTGGTCTAGGGCCAAGAGGGAGGGGTAGGGTTGCCAGGGAGAACGTCCAGAATACCTTGCCCAATCTAACAGGATCCTCTCTGGAAGCCAGGCCTGTGTCCCTATAGCTGCGACCTCAGATTCTGTCCCTCGTCCTTTGTTACCCCTTCCCTACCTGGGACCAGGAGGTCTCTGGTTCATGGGGGAGGGACTGCATCTCTCTTTGTATGCAAAGAAGCTGGGAACTGCCCTGGAAGGGTGGATGGAGTCTGATAGGGAAGATGGGGGGGGGAGGGTTACCAGAGAAGGGGGGTGGTTGTCGTGGGTAGTTCTGGAAGCATCCAGTGCCCAACCCCACACACCAGGATCAGACATTTCCTCTTTTCCTCTGGAGATAGGGCTGGGCCTCTTCGCACCAAAGGGCCGGCATCTTCAGGGCATTTCAGGCAGTGGCCTTGAGATTCTGTCAGAGAACTTGGAGTGCATCCCAAGGATGAACTTAGCTTTGGAACTCTGGACTGGAGAGACCCTAGGAGTGGTCTTCTTGCCCCTCCTATCCTGACCCCTGGCTTCAGGGACTTCTGTGCCCATGGCTGAGCTCCAGACGTTTTGGGGATAGGAATTAAGAAGCCTGGCCTGCCCACCCACCGATCCTCACTGACTTGGCCTTTGGGCCCCCGTCCTGGCTCGGGGCGGAGCTCAGGCTCAGGGTTACTGCACTCGCCTCAGAAATCCTCTGTAGGCTTGGGTTTATGTCGGGATGGAGAGGCCAGGAGGTGCCTCAGCAGAAGGGCAGAGCCAAGAGGGCCCATGGTCATGGGGTCCTGGGGGAGGCCGGCTCAGACTGGCTCTAGGTGGCCTTTGAACCACTGCACAGCCTCTGGCTTCAAAGTCATGTCTGCCAGGCTCAGCTCAGGGCAGAAGTTTCCACCTGTGTGGGATGGGAAGGCAGTGGCATGGCCAGGCAGCCCTGCTACTGGGAGCGCTGTCCCCGCCCCCTGGCAGAGGCATGGAGCCTTTGTGCTGCCAGCGGAGGTCCTTCACCAAAAATTACTGTAGCATCAGGGGCTGCTGAGGGGGCAGGTGGCAGGAGCGGATGTCTCTGAAGGTCAGCGGGGGAGGGTGCCCACGGCCAGCCACCAGGGCGCCTGGGAGTGGGCTCCTCCCTCTGCGTGCCCTTGTGTCAGGCAGGGGTGAGTGGTGTGGGCCCTCCCTTTCACCCCCCTCCGCGTCCTTTTCCCAGGGCAGGGTGGGGTCCAAGGCTGTGATGCTGTGATGCTCGCTCTCCCAGCCTTGGGAGACAGTTGTGGCCTTGGCTGGAAGTGGGGAGGCTTGGCTGGGGTCTGCTCTGGCCCTGATCCCTCTAAGCCAGTTGTATCTGTTCCAGGTTCCTGGGGCTGAAGGGCAGGGTGGGTGTGCCTCCAGGGGCTGACAGAGTAGCCAAAACAGCTGGCCTTACCCTCAGAATAAATTTGGGCCCTAGAGGAGCGTCCCCTTCTAGCTCTTAGATACATCAAGAGCCCTCAGGACTGGTAGAGGGTGGTTCAGCGGGCTTTGGATTGGTGGGAGGCAGGGTGTTCAGGGACCCTGGTGAGTGTGGCCAGTTGTGCCCCAGACTGTGACCTTGGGAAAGCTCTTCCTTCTTTGGGCCTCAGCTTTCTAAGGGGGTTTTTCTATGGTTGGACAGAACTCAGAGCCCGGCAGGTAAGTGCCAAGTGCTGCTCTCCCCTCATCCACAATGTGCTTTTGTTGTGTGTACAAGAGTTGGGGGGACAGTCAGAGCCGGACTCGAGTCGGGGACAGATACTCTGCCCACAGATGCTGGGGACCCAGGAGGGGCATATACCCAGGCTGGGGGATCTGGCCAGCCTCTCCCAGTCAGAGGGGCTGCGTGGGGACTGGCTCGGGAGGCAGCCAGGGTGGAGTGGAGGTCCAGTGGAAATGCCAGGCAGCTGAGGGATGACGTCCTTTCTTGTCCTCCCCCTACTTGAGCATAAAGTACGCACCTTGGCCTCACCCCTGCGCTGTTCGGACAGCTGCCTCGGCGGCTGCCTGCCCTCTGTTATTCTTTCCACTCTGCAGGCCGCGGCCCTGGTGGCTTGGCGGGGTGGCCTGCCTAGGCCCCCACCCACCCGGGCAGCTGCCTCCATTCCTCCCAGTCTGAGTCACTGGACCGGGGAGTGGGTCCCCTCTCTGGCTCTTCCTGCTTCTGAGGCTGCCCATCCTTTTCTCCATCCATCCACAGCCTCCAGTTGAGAAGGGGAGGTTATCTGGCTGAGTGGGTCAGCATGCAGGGTCATGGGGGTCCAGTGAGCGACTCCCCTCCCAGGGGCGCTGGCTAAGAGGCAGGAGTGGGGAGGGAGGCCTGGGGGTGTGGGGGAGACATTTGTAGGAACAATTATACGGAATTTGAGCCTTGACAAGCCCCCTGGTGGTTCCCCCGACCCTGGTTATGGATTCAGCTTTTATTACAGGGAGAGCGAGAACCCAGGATGTGGGCTCTTGAGCCATCTGCATTGTTGGGAAAACCCGTAGAGGTTGGGGGAGGGTTTCCAAGCACATCCTTCAAGGCCAGAGCCCGTCCTGCTCGGGGTCTGTGCCTGGTGTTCCCAGGTCTCCCGTGCACTTCCACCCTGCTCTCCCCAGCGCCAACCCTGATGGGATGTCCATACCTGCTGCTCCCTGTGCAGGGCTCTGCCCGAGCCAGGCTGGTTCCCAGTGACCTTTGTCCAGCATTCTCGGCTCACTTGTGGGAATTCCGAGGGAAGCCCCAGAGGGAAACAAAGCAGCCCTGGCTCCTGCTGCAACTGCGGTCAGGCCGTGGGCTCTGGGGCCGCTGGGAACCCTTCCCGTCTTCACGATGAGCTGCTCTGCCGGTGCCTTCCCCTGTGCCCAAGTCCCGACCCTGATCGCCCCCACGTGCCCAGGCCTTCCTGTGCCCTGGGCAGCACCTCCGCCTCCTCCTGGCCTTTGTGGTGGGCGGTGGTTTCTGGGCTGCCCTGGCTTTGGGAAGTGCCCACGTTGTTAACCCTGGGCATGGTCCCAGGGATGAGGCCCTGGAGTTTCCTGTCGCCTGGGAGGCTCTGATGCCTGTGGAACAGCTGGGTGGGAGGCAGGGGCATGGACTTGGTGACCACCGAGCAAAGCCCCTTGAGCCTGGAGTGCCCTCAATCTGCCTTTGCTCGGCTTCTCATTTGGGTAGTTTCTCCACTTTTGGGGGCCTCTGAGGAGAATCATGGGACAGCCAGGAGGAAAGGGACCCCAGAGCACCTAGTTAGAATCCTGTCTGGGTCAAGATAAGAGCCCTGGTCGTGGCTGCAATTCTTTCAGAAGCCCCACCCCGGGAGTCCTGCAGGTGCAGGCTTCCTGCGGTCATTTCAGCTCCTGACCTTGCTCAGGGCCCCTTCTCACCTAGAGGTCAGGTGTGGACCCCCTGCCCTTGGAGTCGCTCTGCCCAGTCCCAGGCCCCCTTGGGTCCTTCCTGCTCTCCGTGGCCCCCAAGGCTGGAGAAGGAGCGATTCAGCCGGCCATCGCTAGAGGGCGCAGGGAACGTAACCTTTGGGACAGACGGGGCAAGGCTTGTCCCTGGGTCCTGTCTGGCCACTCCTCGGGGTGCAGTGGGGTCCCTCAGAGCTCCCCCTTTGGTAACCTTGAGATGGCCCTTCCTGAGCCACTGTAGCCCATACGAGGTGTGGGAGTGGGGGCCTGGCAGGCACTTACACCAGGTGACTGATGCGGTGCCAAATTCTGGGCTTCTTTGAGGGGATAGCGTCTACTTAGGGACACTCGGATATTGGTGTTCGTGTGATCTGTGCATTGAAAGGGACCAGAGATCACCTGGTTCAACCTTACCAATTTACAGATGAGGAAACCATGAGGCCGCAAGGTGACTTGGCCATGATCCCACAGTAAGTTGGTGGATGATCTGGGAATAAAACTCAGGTTTCTGGGTGCTCAGCCTGCCTTTTCGCACCACCCACTGCATCTAAGGAGCCTAGCTGGCTTTGACTTCTGCTGGTCCTGGTCGGCATGAGCCTCTGCTTGATTCCCCCTCCACATGCCCACCTTTGGGCCCAGGTGTCCTGTGTGCTGGGGCCCCTGACCAGCCCCTGCTACGTTCCCTCCAGGGCAGTGCCCTTGACTCTGCCCTGGGTTGGCTGGCTCTGGCCAGACGTGGCCCCCCTGCCCCTGCCTGCCCTACCTCCAGCCTCCCCACCGACACCTGGCAGCCACAGAGTTATCATCCTGCATCCCTCGTGAGCCTGCTTGGCTCCCACGGACCGCTTACTGCTCCTTCTGTGTGCTCTTTGCTGTTTCATAAGGGCCCCTAGCAGGCCAGTGATGGGCTCTGGGGCAGGGCCCCACTCCTACCCGTAAAACTCCTAGACCAAGAGTGGAACCTGGCCTCCTAAGGACACTAGGGTCCAGGGGGGCGGGGCTGAGGCAGAGAGCACCCTGGCAGGAGGTGGCCCTGGAAATTCCCAGGGCCCTCACAGCTGAGCAAGGTGTGAGTGACCTGGCCAGGCCTGGGCTGCCCCTGGCCACCTCCCCTCATCGTTCTACATTTCAGCTGTCCCTCAGCAGCAGGAGCAGCCCCAGACAGTGCTGGCTTTTCTGCCCCTCACCGGCCTCCTTCCCTCCCTCCCTCTGCCCACCGGGAATTTCGGAATGAAAGTGCTATTGTGAACGCCTGGCTGGGCCACTGAAGGGCCAGCACTGTTATTTCTGCAAACCAGCCCTCCCATTAGCCATGCAGGGCTGAGGCCAGGAAAATGTTACCTTTTCCTCCTTGAGCTGACTGCAGGGGAAATTCTCACATTTACAGTTTGTGCGGTGGTTGTGTTTGGGGGCAGGAGGGGAGGGTGGGCGCGTGTGTGTGGTTTGCGTGGGGTTGATGGTGCGCTAGAGGAGTACTTGTCTCCTTCCTCTGCGCTGCCCGCCCCCCAACCCTCGCCTTCCCCGGTGAATTTCCCTTGGCCCCGGTGGGGGCACCCCCTTCTGCTCTGGACTCTGGGGGTCGGGGCTGGACATTGTTGGTTGCCCGTGTGACCCACCGGCCAACAGTAAATTAACATCTCACCCTCTGCCGTACACCCCGGGCAGCAGCGTGAAACTATGCACAGGGGCATCTGGGTGAGGAGGGGGCGGGGGGCTGAGGAACTTGCTCAGGAATCAGGAGGACAGCAAGCAAGGGAGGTAGAAACAGGGACTCACTGGCTACTTAAAATGGACCGGGAAGATGCAGGAAATTAAAAGGCCTTCTGTTTGGCTTTCTGATCTTTTGAGGTGGGAAGCCTTGCCCCCATCCCTGTGCCTCCAGACCCAGCCACACTGAAGACATTTGGATGGCACAGTTAACAAACCCCCTACGATCTCTGCCCAGTAGGTATTTCTCAGGGAGTGAGAGCAGTCTTGGGTCTCAGGAAGTCCTGCTTGCAGTCTAGCCTTGGACTCTCTTGCTCACCCATCAGTGGAGTAAAAGAGCCACTTACTGCTTTCCACCTCTTCCTTGTCCAGTCCATTCACCTGTGTTCTGTTCCTGCTGGGCACATATGCCCCGTGGCCTGGGCATTCGGGAATGGCCCCTGCAGTGGAGGGGCAGCCTCCCCTCCAGCCCTGCCCAGCGCCCTCTTGTGTTGCCCCCTACTCTGGTATGGCCACATCGCTTGCAGACCTGTTGGCAGCTGGGCTGCCCAGTCCCCGGGCTTTGCCATTATTTGGAGCACATGATTTTCTGGGGTTTCAGAAAGGAATGCCAGCTCAGGTCACCCTGTGAGTGACGTTGAATGTCCCGACTTTATGAACTGTGTTTTAATCCCGTCCTTCCCCTGCCTCCCATCCAAGACGTGGGCAGTAGGAGGGGGGTTCAGAGTAGAGGAGCCAGCAGAGGGACTGTGTCTGGAGACGGAAAGGCTTGAGCTTGGTCAGGGTACGGGTCTGGAGTTTTCCCTCATCACGGTCGTGGGAACTGTGCTTCTGTTGGGCCGAGCGGGCAGGCCAGAGTCCATCTGACCCTCTCCCTTCCAGGTCTTCTCCAAGATCTTCAGCCACGAGGCCCTGGAGAGCTACCTGCCCAAGATCCAGCTGGTGATCCAGGACACACTACGTGCCTGGAGCAGCCACCCCGAGGCCATCAACGTGTACCAGGAGGCACAGAAGCTCACCTTCCGCATGGCCATCCGCGTGCTGCTGGGCTTCAGCATCCCCGAGGAGGACCTCGGGCACCTCTTTGAGGTCTACCAGCAGTTTGTGGAGAACGTCTTCTCCCTGCCTGTTGACTTGCCCTTTAGTGGCTACCGGCGGGTGAGCACCCGGGGCCTGGGAGGAGAGATGGGCATCCGTGAGCCCACCCTGAGGGAGGGGCAGCTGATTGCTAAGATGGTCACTGGTCACACAGACAGAGGGGAGGTTTCAGCGGGAGCCTTCACCCAGGGTCTCTGCTGCTTAGATGGGAACTCTCAGAAGAGCCCCCACCCTGCCCTGCCCGGCCTTGGGAGGAGGCCCTCAGTGACCCTGCCCTTCCCCTTGGTTAACCAAATGGCCTCTTCCCCGCCTCAGGGCATTCAGGCACGACAGACCCTACAGAAGGGCCTGGAAAAGGCGATCCGGGAGAAACTGCAGTGCACGCAGGGCAAGGACTACTCAGACGCACTGGACATCCTCATCGAGAGCAGCAGGGAGCACGGGGAGGAGATGAGCATGCAGGAGCTGAAGGTGGGGCGCCCCCCCCCCCTGCGCTCCGTGCCCACACGGACGGGGCCGCCCCTGCCCTCCCCATGGCTTGCTCTGCACCCAGCCCTGGTGGTGAGCGGTCCTCACAGCAGCTGGGCCCCGCTGTCTCCATCCCACCCACAGTCCCATCTACCATGTTGCAAAAGATACCGAAAACTGGTTCTTAGAAACCCTGAACAGACACGGCGTCCCCAGCGTCGTTGACCCCCTCACTCTCCCCAGCCAGCCCCCAACCCCAGTATTCAATATTTCAGTGCACTTTGTGGTCACAGTAGCCCTAGGACGTCATCTAGGGAAATGCGGGCCCAGAAGGAGAAGCCACTTGCAGGAGGGCAGCCTCAGCCCTTGGGGAAGAGCAGCCTTTTCAAGTGGGTGGCACTTGACACTCTCCCAGCCTGCCTGGCACTGGCTATGCCCAGTTGGGCTGCTGGCTCCAAGACTGTCCACACTGGGCTCCAAGAAGGGCTTCCTGCCTGCCCTTTCTTAGGGTGGATGTTCCACCTGAGGAGGGAGCATTAGTTCGTCCTCGTCTAGACTCTGCCACTCGTGTGCTTGCCAGGTGCCTGTGGACACTTCACTGCCGACTGCTCTGTCCCTACTGTCTCTGCTTCCCTGTATTCTAGCTCCAGTTTTTTTTTTCCTCATGAGCCAGGAAGGAGCCCCAAAGCCTTTCCCATTTCATAAGAAGTTTTGTGACTTGTAGGTGGTGCCATGGCAAGTAAAGGACCTGTTCTTTCACTCCCCTCTCTGGGCTCAGCATCCACATTTGTAAAATGTAGGGCTTGTAACAAGATAACTTGGTGGGGCCTTTCTGTGGGGCACCACTGCTCCCCAGAGGACCCTGGAGGGGCTCTAAGTCTTCTGGGGACCACCTTTCCTCAGCCTTCTCACTGCAGTCCCATCCCAGGTCCTCGTGGGTATGACCCCAGACTGCTTTCCCAACCCCTCAGCTCTCTTGACCACCTACCAGATGTCCTCCTCCTGCAGAGGGAGGAAGGAGCTGGGGCTGCCAGTCCGGAGGCCCAGGCTGAGACCCTGCACCTCACCCCCACTCGCCCACACAGCGCCTGCTCCTTGGGATTTGCTCTCTTTCTGCTGTGAGCTCACTGCACTCATTAGGGCTGCTGAGGCCGGCCCTGGAATCCGGCAGTGAGTGAGAAGCAGCCCTTCCCCAAGGGACTTTTAGGCTCGTGCTTCTGCCCAGCCAGGGGACTGGACCCATGACCTCTGTCCATCGTGGCCCAAATGGCTCAGCAACGTGAGGCTCAGAGGAAGCAGCAGTGCCCAGCTAGATGACCCCGGGGCCTGGGGGACACCGGCAGAGAGGGGCTGCCCCCAGGCTGGGGCCACCAGGCTGAACCCAGGTTGCAAGCAGTGCCTCTTTGCTGCTGCAGGACGGGACGCTGGAGCTCATCTTCGCCGCCTACGCCACCACCGCCAGCGCCAGCACCTCGCTCATCATGCAGCTGCTGAAGCACCCGGCCGTGCTGGAGAAGCTGCGGGAGGAGCTGCGGGCCCAGGGCATCCTGCACAGTGGCGGCTGCCCCTGCGAGGGCACGCTGCGCCTCAGCACGCTCAGTGGGCTGCACTACCTGGACTGCGTCATCAAGGAGGTCATGCGCCTGTTCACGCCCGTCTCCGGTGGCTACCGCACTGTGCTGCAGACCTTCGAGCTAGACGTGAGGCTGGGCCCATGGGCTGTGGGGTGGGGGGTTGGCCGATGGGAAAGACCAGCTCCCCATGGGGTACCTCAGCCTCATGGGGAGACGGTGCTTGCTTTCAGGGAGCTTTCAGGCTGATGGGAGGGACCCAGCAGGGACCCTGGCCCAGATGCTGGGTCAGATGCAGCCCAGCTAGGTGTGCTGTGAAGCTGCATGGGGACATCTATAAGTAGGTGGACTGACATGCCAAAAGGGGAGGCTGGCCAGGCCCCCGGGGACCACAGTGAGGTGCCTCCAGGAACATCTGGGTGGGGGCTGGCAGGCAGAAGGTCCTGGGTCCTCTCAGACCTCCTCTGGTTCTCACCACCACATCCCACCCCTGCCCCCGCCTTGCCTCCAGGGTTTTCAGATCCCCAAAGGCTGGAGTGTCATGTACAGCATCCGGGACACACATGACACGGCGCCCGTGTTCAAGGACGTGAACGTCTTCGACCCTGATCGCTTTGGTCAGGCACGGAGCGAGGACAAGGATGGCCGCTTCCATTACCTCCCTTTCGGTGGTGGTGTCCGGACCTGCCTGGGCAAGCACCTGGCCAAGCTGTTCCTGAAGGTGCTGGCAGTGGAGCTGGCCAGCACCAGCCGCTTCGAGCTGGCCACCCGGACCTTCCCCCGCATCACCTTGGTCCCCGTCCTGCACCCTGTGGATGGCCTCAGTGTCAAGTTCTTTGGCCTGGACTCCAACCAGAACAAGATCCTGCCAGAGACAGAGGCCATGCTGAGCGCCACGGTCTAGGGCGCCAGGCCTCGGGGTGGGAGGCGACGGAAGGGTAGAAACCTGTGTGTGGGAGGGGGCTGGAGCCCGGGGAAGAGGGAGGGCCCCCCCAGGCCTTGCCCGCCCCTCTTCCCCTCCCTGGAAAACCTGCCCCAAGTCAAAAGGGCTCTCTGGGGTCGGGCTCTCCCCGTGGCCCCTGCTTCTCTCTAGTCTCTCCAGTCCCCAGCAGCTTAGCTCCCCCGGGAAAGGGCCTGGCCCCCCCACCCCGCATGCCCATCACAGTGTTAGATGTCGGCTGTGCTGCAGCCTTTGCTTGTGATGTTCTGAACTGGTCTCTCCCCTCCCTTTTCTTTTGGACTCTTTTTGTGTGAGGTCAGGTGGTTGACATGAGGGGAGGGAGGAAGAGAGGTGCCCCCTTTGGCCCTCTCTTCAGCACCGCCTCCCCTCCTGCCTCGGCTCAGATGGGACGAGTGCCCCTCCCAGTGTGGCCATCAGTGCCCGCGGGGAACAGCATCCTGGGTAATAGAACACCAGTCACCCTTGGCAGGGCGGGGCCAGGCTGTAACCAGCCTGGAGGCCCACCCCTTGCCGTTTTGGACATTTGAAATTACCTATTGCTGCTACTTTTTCTCTCTTCTGACCTTAGGGCAAAGGAGCCCCAGGCCCTGTCCTCCCAGCATCCTCCCTGGTGGCCCTGGGCATGCGCACTGACACCCGCACCTTTCTGCCAGGCGACCTGGAGCCCGCCCTGCTCCCTGTTACACATACACCCAAGGCTTTCGGCTCATGGATGGCCTTCCCCCCACCCCCATATTTATTCACTAATATAACCGAATCTTGGTGTTACTGGGACTGGAACAAGTATCTCCTCTGTCCCCTGGCCTCCATCCCAGCTGTCCCCGGCAGGACTTCTGCAAGTGACCCAGCCACCCCCCCGGCCCCCCGCCAGCCTAGGGTCAAGCAGCTCCCCCAGGTGCCAGACCTTCTGTGGGTTCAACCTCAGAGCCTCACTCCCGAGGTGAAATCCAGCACATCTGCCTTTGTCCCCTGGTGGGGATGGGGAAACGGCCCACCGCCTCCCTCCTTGCTCTGTCAGAAACCTTGATCACCGGGGATTTGGAGGCTGCTGCCGTGTCCCACTTGGTCACTGTTCACCCCAGTGCCCCCCACTCTGGCTAGTGAGTATAGGGAAGGATACGGGTTCTTTCTTCTGACGGGGAGCCAGGGCCTCTGTCGTCCCTCCCTCAACCCTCACCCTTTGCCCTTTGCCCTTGGAAAGGTGTCCTTGAAGTCCCTTCTCCCCTCTATGCCGCTGTCTGCTTAGCCCAGCTCAGGGGTGCGGGGACCAGGTGGAAGCAAGGGGAGGTGAGCACAGAAGGCAGCCCGTCCTCAGAGCTGACTCAGGCCCTCTGCTTGGTCTTGAGGCAGCTGAGGAGGGCGCTGCAGTGAGAGCTGAGCAGGAGGGTACGTGTGATTTGTCAGAAGTGTTTTGGTTGAAAACCGGCTGGTCAGGGGATGAAAGAAGAGCAGCTCCTGCCACTGGCATTTTGAGTGTTGGCAATTAGGGATGCCTCCCGGGGATGGTTTGGGGCCCTTGGTGAGTCTCTAAGTGATTTTGTCTGTTTTCAAGTTTGTCTTTGCTTTTCGTGTTTCTCTGTTGGCTTTTGATGTTATAAAAGCGGTGAATCCGCTTTAGGAGAAAATCAAAAACACACAGAAGAAGAATGTGGGACGTGGATTCCCTGGTTGCCTCTCCGTAGCAGTGGCCCGTGTGAGCAGCTCAGTGGCACCCCCAGTGGTGTTCAGTGGGCAGGCGGCAGCCCCGCCACTCCCGCCCCCATGCACACCTGCCTTGTGGTGGGCTTTACAGGAATGGCTCGTGCCTGCGGACTGTTCTGTCATCCCCATTCTCAAGTCTTTCATTTGGTTCCTACCTTTTCACTGTTAAAAGGCAAGTGCGGCACAGACGTTATTGGCGAAAATTGACATTAATAAAATGAGTAATATCTCTCACTCTCCCCCACCCCACCGCCCCATTCTGAAAAACAGGCAAAAATGTGTAAAGACTCATCAAAGCTTGAAAATAGCCGCATGGTGCACCAGAATCTGTTACCTACAAAAAAGCCCGGGGTCTGGAAGGTTCATGCTCCTCTAAGCTGACCCAGCTTGCCCTGAACCAAATGTCTTTGACTAAATATCGAGGATTGCAGTAAGTGCAGCTTCAGACAGGAAGCCTGCCAGGCCTGGCCCCGGCGAGGGGCAGGGAGCTGGAAGGCTGCGGGAGACCTCAGTGGCCTTTGGTTTGGGTGACCAGCCTGGGAGGGGCAGAGAAGGCAAGGCTGAGGGGATCCCTGTGAGGGAGGGAAGGAGGATCATTTGCCCCGCTGGGTCTCAAAGGCAATAAGAAGAGAACTGAAGAAAGCTCTTGACTGGCTGACAGGAGGGTTCCAATGTTGAGACTCACCCATGTCTCCTCTTTACATCCATCCGTGTCTGTGCGCTAGTGTGTAGGTTTTATAGAGGTAGCATTAGATGGGTGATGTGTTCTCACTTAACCATTCCTACTATTGTAACTTGACATTAAAAAAGACAAAACCCCACAAAACTCTTCCCGCCATGGGCTTGCAGATTGAAGCACTTTCAATGTTGGGCGCTGGCATTTGTGTTCTCGTCACCATCCTGACCCTGCCCAGATCGCTATAATATAATTTTATACACAAAACTTGTTTTTTCATAAATGTTATAATTTTGTGTCTGTCTTTATAAACTATTATAAGTACTATTTTTGTTATAATTCAAAATAGATATTTAGTATAAAGTTTTTGCTGTTAAATATTTGTTATTTAGTAAAATATGAATTTTTTCCTCTATTGTAAACATGGTTCAAAATGTTAATATGTTTTTATCACAGTTGTTTTAATATTGAAAAAGCACTTGTGTGTTTTGTTTTGATATGAAACTGGTGCCGTGAGTGTTTTTGCTGTCGTGGTTTTAATCTGTATATAATATTCCATGTTGCATATTAAAAAAAGTTGTGCATTTTGTGACTTTGGAAATACTCAATGTGGCTCTTTTATAGGCTTCTATAATAAACCTTGAGGACTCATCCTCTTTCGGCTGTCCGGTCTCTGCCTTCCCAGCTCCCTGAAAGGGTCCTCCCGTCCACCCACCTTCCCTTCAACAACACCCAGTCCCACCTGTCAGGCAGGAAGTTCTTCCCCGCAGTGTCTGCCCTGAGGGACCAGCCCCCGTTCCCTGCATGAAAGCACACAGAGGTCCCGTGACTGTATCCTGTGAGCGGTAGGTTCCCTCGTGGTTTTATCTGTATATAATATTCCATGTTGCATATTAAAAAAAGTTGTGCATTTTGTGACTTTGGAAATACTCAATGTGGCTCTTTTATAGGCTTCTATAATAAACCTTGAGGACTCATCCTCTTTCGGCTGTCCGGTCTCTGCCTTCCCAGCTCCCTGAAAGGGTCCTCCCGTCCACCCACCTTCCCTTCAACAACACCCAGTCCCACCTGTCAGGCAGGAAGTTCTTCCCCGCAGTGTCTGCCCTGAGGGACCAGCCCCCGTTCCCTGCATGAAAGCACACAGAGGTCCCGTGACTGTATCCTGTGAGCGGTAGGTTCCCTGGGGAGGGTAGGATGTACCTGGAGGGCCACTGTCCCCAGAGGTCTGTTGCAGCATGGGGCAGCTGGGGGCCGCGTCCCTGGCCATGTGGCCGGGCCTGGCTGGGCCAGGTGTCTCGGTCCTGGACATGGCAACCAGAGCACTGCAGAGTCCATCTTGTTCAGACGAGTGAGGACACGGATGTCCACAGCCACGTGGCACACATGAGCCACGAGAGCAGAACCCCGTTCTCCCAACTCCCAGCCTCATGCGCCGTGAGGCACTTCTCAGAGCCTGTTTCATGGGTGCTGCAGGAGCAAATGGATTCTGGGATCGCATCAGTCTGGGGAAGGGCTCAAACAGCGCTGGGCAGATTCCTTCACTGCGGGACTGCTCAGGACCTTGAGCCTGGGGTTGGGCATGTTGAGGGACTGAACGGTGCAGAGCTCAGAGGTTGCAGGGCTCCCCGAGCCCACTTGACGATGGAAGCCATGTCCTCTTTGCCCGTTCTCACACTCTGTGAAAAGCTGCTCTGCAGCCTGACTGTCCCGGAAGCCCATAGGTGACCCAGCGAAGGGCGTCGTCCACTGCCAGACAAGGAACGTCCAGGGCAGTCCCCAGAACCTAGGGTGGGGAGGGAGGGCAGTGAGTGGCAGAGCCGTGGCTCCTGGAGCTGCACCAGGAACTGGGGGGCCCAGCCCTGGCAAGGGGAAGGCCTCACAATGCCCAGGCCAGTCCCAGCCCCTGTCTTACCAGGTCCCATCCCCAAGCCCCCACTGAGCCAGCCTGAAAAAGCCCATTTTGTGGCTCCAGTGATTCTTTTTGATACCCTCAGTCAGACCCAGCCTCGACCCAGATACATCCCAGGACACAGGGCCTCTCTCAAAGAGCCTGGCACCCAGAGGGGCATCACCATCATCTCCTGAACAGTGCCACCGGGTGGTCTGCTTAACCTGTCCTTTTCCCTGTGCCATCTTTCTGCCTCACCTGACCCTCCCCAGCGCAGGTCTCTGCTCCCCGAGCCTTAATCTCCATCCTGGGGAGGGGAGAGCAAGATGATCTCCTGTTTTGCATCAGATGAAATAGAGTCTCAGCGTAGCAGGGACCTTCTCACAGCCACACAGAAGCAGAGGCTGGTCCTGGGCCAGAACGGGGGCCACCTGCCCTGCACAGCACATGCCCCACCAAGGGGGATCCCTCCAATGGAGGTCTACAGGGTCAGCGAGAAGCAGCAACGGACACCCCCAGCTTCCACTGGGAAATGTGCCAGTGGAAGGTAGTAGTTTTTCAGAGTGTAAATTCCATCTCTCCCAGTGGAATGTCCTGTGTGGCAGCAGAGGTGAAGGAAGCGTGGTCCTTGGGCTGCCCTTGGTCTGACCGCCCCGCCATGGGGTGGGAGGGCCCAGCCGAGCGGGTGGCTGGCTTGTCATCACCCAGTCTGTCCTTGCCTCTCCCCTGTAGGCCCAGCGGGTCAGTGACGTCCCCCACACGGCTGCCTGCCCTCGGGATCTCCTGGCCTGGAAGGAGAACACAGGCCGCTGTGGACAGGCCGACACGGCCGCTGTTTGTCCAGGGGCTGGGGCGCCAGTTTGGAGGGAACTCACAGACTGCACATTCTGCCGCCTCCCAACACTTTTCCAAAACAGCCTGGCCTTGGCTGGGCCTGGCTGCCTGGGGTAGTCGGGGGCTGGGAGCCAGGAACAAGGCAAGGGAAAGCAGGGCCTCAGGGCCAGCAGAGTGAGGTGACCAGGTGAGAGCAGAGACAGCACTCTGCCAGAGTCAGCCTTGTCAGCTCTGATGAGCCTTGGTGGGGAAAGAGAGAGAGGGAGGAGGACTGCGTGTATCTGGGCTGGGGGCTAAAGGGATAACAAACCTGACTTGCCGAGTCCTCAGGCTGAGCCAGCCAGGCTCGTTCCTCACAGAGGCTCTGGAGCATTGAGCATTGTGTGGAGGCGGTGATAGCGATGCCGCAGGCTGGGGCTTGGCTTCAGCTCTTCATCTCCCGCCCCACTTCCATTTCACCAGATTGGTCTGCCCCAAGGTTTGGCCTCCGCTGGCCTCACCCACCCCCAGGGACTGTGGCCTCCCAGGACACAATTATTCCAGGCCCAGCAACCTTGGCCTTCCCGTAAGGAGAATGCCTCCCCTCAATCCCCCAAGCCCTGGTGTCTAGGACTTAGGTCCCCTCCAATTGATACCCCATTCTGCACAACAGGCGAGTGACAAAGACTTCCATGGGAGTGTGACACGGTGACACCACCCTTGGAAGCAGCTGGGCCTGCCCTGGGGGCTGTCGCAGGCACAGTGGGGGTTCCTTGGCTGGCAGTAGCCATGTGGCCAGATTGCTGGCCCACGTGAGGGCATCAGGCTCCCTCGGAGTGAATGTAGGTGGTCTGGGAAGCAGATGTGCCTGGGAAGGGCCCACCTGCTTGGCTACAGTCCCCTCCTTCCTGGCTTGTTGGCACCCAGAAAAGCCCTTCTTGCCTTGCCTGGTGTAGACTTGACTTTTGTTTTTTAGACTTGTCATTTTGGTAAGTCCTTCCTTCTCACAGCTTCTTCTTCTGGGACTCAGGCGTAGATTCCCTCTGAGTGTAATGTTTTGTGGAACACATTGTCAGTGGTGCCCCCAGAGGTATGCAGCTGAGAATGCATCACTCTGAGCCCATAACTGCAGCAGTCACATGGCAACCCCCTGCAAGGACTCTGCTTGGTCCAATTTGAGTCACACGTGGGAAGGAGGATGGCTACCCCTGATTGGTTGCCCTGGGGTGGGGGCACAGAAGTGGCATATGATTGGCAGCCCAAGGAGGAGATGTGAGGGAATTGTTGGAGGGGGCGGATGGAAGAGAAGTTTACCCTAGAGCTTGCCAAGGAGGGAGGGAAAGGAACTAGCAATATGGGAGAAGATTGGGGCTGCTGAAGTGATGTGCCAGGAGGGTAGAAGGAGGATGGATGGTGAATGATATTTCAAGAGAAGAGAAGGTCTTAAGTGGAAGACGTGGCCACTTCTGGTGAGGATGTTTGCATTAATATGATGTCAACTCTTCCTCCATCAGAATAATATCGGCCATGCTTCCAAGGGCTTTGTGTAACTGCATGTGTGTGCTTTATTTTGAAATAATTATAGAGTCACAGGAAGTTGCAAAGATAGTACAAGAGAGGTCCCATGTACCCTCCATCCAGTTTCTCCCAATGGCTTCTTATGTAATTATAGTACAATATCAAAACAAGAAAACTGACACTGTCACAATGTTTATGTATAGTTTGATGCCATTTTATCACACCTGTAGATTTGTATAATCATCACTGGAATCAAGATACAGAAATATTCCATCACCACAAAGATCTCACTTATGGCTTTATAGTCACTTGCTACCTCCCCGCCACTCCTTACTCTTCCTAACCCCTGGCAACCACTAATTTTCCATGTCTATAATTTTGTCATTTCAAGAAGGTTATGTAAGTGGAATCATTCAGTGTGTGGTCTTTTGGGATTTTTTTTTCACATAGCATAATGCCCTGAAGAGCCATCTGAGTTATTGCATACATCAGTAGTTTGTTTCTTTTTGTTGCTGAGTAGTATTCCATTGTATAAATGTACCACAGTTGGTTTAACCATTCACTCATTTAAGGATATTTGGGTTGTTTCCAGTTTTGGGCTATTACAAATATTATGTTGAGGTAACTTCCCTCTATTCCTAGTTTGTTGAGTGTTTTTACAACGAAAGGGTGTTGAATTTTGTTAAATGCTTTTTCAGCATCAGTTGAGATGATACTGTCATTTCCCCACAGTCATTCTGTTGACGAGATGTATTACATTGATTGAATTTTATATGTTGAACCATCCTTGCATTCTAGGAATAAACCCCACTTGATCATGGTGTATAATCCTTTTAATGTGCTACTGAATTCTGTTAGCTAGTATTTTGTTATGATTTTTACTTCCATATTCATCAGGGATATGGATCTGTAGTTTTCTTTTCTTGTAGTGTCTTTGTCTGACTGTAGTGTCAGGGTTATGCTGGCCTCATAGAATGAGTTTAGAAATGTTCCCGTCTCTTTAATTTTGGGGAAACATTTGAAGAGTATTGGTGTTAGTTATTTTCTAAACATGTGGTAGAATTTATCAATGAAGTCATGTAGTCCTGGACTTTTCTTTGTTGGGAGGTGATTTACTAATATTTTATGGGAGATTTTTGCATCTATGTTTATGATAATATTTAGTAGTTTTCTTTTTCTGTATTGTCTCTGTCTGATTTTGGTTTCAGGATAATGGCCTAATAAATTTTTTAGGAGGTATTCTCTCCACTTTTTGGAAGAGATTGTGTAAAATTGGTGTTGATTCATCTTTTTTCTTTTAATAGATCTTTATTGAAGCACAATTGCTCCACAATACTGTGCCAGTCCCCACTGAACAAGAGAGTGAATCAGTGAATACTGTGCCAGTCCCCACACCCCCTCTGTCCCGAGCCTCCCCCCATCCTCCCCCTCCCACCCCTCCAGGCCATCACAAAGCACCCAGCCCATTCCCCCATGCCTTGCTGCTGCCTCCTACCAGCCAACCACCCCACATCCGGTAGTGTACACATGTCCACGCCACTCCCACTTCACCCCAGCTTCCCCCTCCCACCCTGTGTCCTCAGGTCCATTCTCTATGCCTACCTCTTTATTCCTGCCCTGCCCCTAGGTTCAACAGTACCATTTTTTTTTTTTAGATTCCATATATATGTGTTAGCATATGGTATTTGTTTTTCTCTTTCTGACTTACTTCACTCTGTAGTAAAGTACAGACTCTAGGTCCATCCACCTCATTACAAATAACTCAATTTCGTTTCTTTTTATGGCTGAGTAATATTCCATTGTATGTATGTGCCACATCTTCTTTATCCATTCATCTGTCGATGGACATTTAGGTTGGTTCCACGTCCTGGCTATTGTAAACAGTGCTGCAATGAACATTGTGGTGCATGTCTCTTTTTGAATTATGGTTTTCTCAGGGTATATGCCCAGTAATGGGATTGCTGGGTCATATGGTAGTTCTAGTTTTAGTTTTTTAAGAAGCCGCCATACTGTTTTCCATAGTGGTTTTTATCAATTTACATTCCTGCCAACAGTGCAGGAGGATTCGCTTTACACCACACCCTTTCCAGCGTTTATTGTTTCTAGTTTTTTTGGTAACGGTCATTCTGACCGGTGTGAGGTGATACCTCATTGTAGTTTTGATTTGCATTTCTCTAATAATTAGTGATGTTGAGCATCTTTTCATGTGCCTCTTGGCCATCTGTATGTCTTCATTTGTGAAATGTCTGTTTAGGTCTTCCGCCCATTTTTTAACTGGATTGTTTGTTTTTTTGATATTGAGCTCCATGAACTGTTTGTATATTTTAGAGATTAATCCTTTGTCTGTTGTTTCATTTGAAAATATTTTCTCCCACTCTGAGGGTTGTCTTTTTGTCTCGTTTATGGTTTCCTTTGCTGTGCAAAAGCTTTTAAGTTTAATTAAGTCCCATTTGCTTATTTTTGTTTTTATTTCTGTTACTCTAGGAGGTGGGTCAAAAAAGATCTTACTGTGGTTTATGTCAAAGAGTGTTTTTCCTCTAAAAGTTTTATAGTGTCTGGTCTTACATTTAATTCTTTAATCCATTTGTAGTTTATTTTTGTGTATGGTGTTAGGGGGTGTTCTAATTTCATTCTTTTACATGTAGCTGTCCAGTTTTCCCAGCACCACTTATTGAAGAGGCTGTCTTTTCTCCATTGTATGTTCTTGCCTCCTTTGGAGTAAATTAGGTGCCCATATGTGCATGGGTTTATCTCTGAGCTTTCTATCCTGTACCATTGATCTATATTTCTGTTTTTGTGCCAGTACCATACTGTCTTGATTACTGTAGCTTTGTGGTATAGTTTGAAGTCAGGGAGCCTGATTCCTCCAACTCCATTTTTCTTTCTCTAGATTGCTTTGCCCATTCGGGGTATTTTGTGTTTCCATATGAATTGTAAGATTTTTTGTTCTAATTCGGTGAAGAATGCCATTGGTAGTTTGATAGGGATGGCATTGAATCTGTAGATTGCTTTGGGTAGTATAGTCGTTTTCACAATATTGATTCTTCTAATCCAAGAACATGGTATATTTCTCCATCTGTTTATGTCATCTTTGATTTCTTTCATCAGTGTTTTATAGTTTTCTGAGTATTAGTCTTTTGCTTCCTTAGTCAGGTTTATTCCTAGGTATTTTATTCTTTTTGTTGCAATGGTAAATGGGATTGTTTCCTTAATTTCTCTTTCTGATTTTTCGTTGTTGGTGTATAGGAATGCCAGAGATTTCTGGGCATTAATTTTGGATCCTGAAACCTTACCAAATTCACTGATTAGTTCTAGTAGTTTTGTGGTGGCATCTTTAGGATTTTCTATGTATAGTATCATGTCATCAGCATGTAGTGACTTCTTTTTTTCCAATTTGTATTCCTTTTATTTCTTTTTCTTCTCTGATTGCTGTGGCTAGGTCTTCCAAAACTATGTTGAATAAGAGTGGTGAAGGTGGACATCCTTGTCTTGTTCCTGATCCTAGTGGAAATGCTTTTGGTTTTTCCACCATTGAGTGTGATGCTTGCTATGGGTTTGTCATATATGGTCTTTATTATGTTGAGGTAGTTTCCCTCTATGCCCATTTTCTGGGGAGTTTTAATCATAAATGGGTGTTGAATTTTACCAAAAGACTTTTTCTGCATCTATTGAGATGATCATAGGTTTTTATTCCTTAATTTGTTAATGTGGTGTATCACATTGATTGATTTGCTTATATTGAAGAATTCTTGCATCCCTGGGATAAATCCCACTTGATCATGGTGTATGATCCTTTAATGTGCTGTTGGATTCTATTTGCTAGTACTTTGTTGAGGATTTTTGCATCTATATTCATCAGTGATATTAGTCTATAATTTTCTTTTTTGGTGATATCTTTTTCTGGTTTTTGGATCAGGGTGATGGTGGCTTCATAGAATGAACTTGGGAATGTTTCTCCCTCTGCAATTTTTTGGAAGAGTTTGAGAAGTATTGATGTTAGCTCTTCTCTAAATGTTTGATAGAATTTGCCTGTGAAGCCATCTGGTCCTGGACTTTTGTTTGTTGGAATATTTTTAATTATGGTTTCAACTTCATTACTTGTGATAGGTCTGTTTATATTTTCTAATTCTTCCTGGTTCAGTCTTGGAAAATTGCACCTTTCCAAGAATTTGTCTGTTTCTTCATGGTTGTCCATTTTATTGGCATACAGTTGTTTGTAGTAGTCTCTTATAATCCTTTGTATTTCTGCCATGTCAACTGTGATTTTTCATTTTTCATTTCTAATTTTATTGATTTGTGTCCTCTCCCTTTTTTTCTTGATGAGTCTGGTTAAGGATTTATCAATTTTGTTTATCTTCTCAAAGAACCAGCTTTTAGTTTCATTGGTCTTTGCTATTGTTTTCTTCGTTTCTATTTCATTTATTTTTGCTCTGACCTTTATTATCTCTTTCCTTCAGCTGACTTTGGGTTTTCTTTAGTCTTCTTTTTCTAGTTGTTTTAAGTGTAGGGTTAGATTGTTTATTTGAGATTTTTCTTGTTTCTTGAGTGAGATTGAATTGCTATAAACGTCCCTCTTAGAACTGCTTTTGCTGCATCCCATAAGTTTTGCATCATTGCGTTTTCATTGTCATTTGTTTCTATGCATTTTTTAAATTTCTTCTTTGATTTCCTCAGTGATCTCTTGGTTATTTAGTAGCACACTGTTTAGCCTCCATGTATTTGTGTTTTTTGCAGTTTTTTTTCTCTGTAATTGATTTCCAATCTCATAGCATTGTGGTCAGAAAAGATGCTTGATACAATTTCAATTTTTAAAAATTTTCCAAGACTTGATTTGTGATCCAAGATGTGATCTATCCTGGAGAATGTTTCATGTGCCCTTGAGAAGAAAGTGTATTCTGCCACTTTTGGGTGGAATTTTCTATAAATATCAAGTAGATCTATCTGGTCTATTGTGTCATTTAAAGCTTGTGTTTCCTTATTTATTTTCTGTTTGGATGATCAGTCCATTCGTGTAAGTGGGGTGTTAAAGTCCCCTACTATTATTGTGTTACTGTCGATTTCTCCTTTCATGGTTGTTAGCATTTGCCTTATGTATTGAGGTGCTCCTACGTTGGGTGCATAAACATTTATAATTGCTATATCTTCTTCTTTGATCCTTTGAGCATTATGTAGTGTCCCTCCTTATCTCTTGTAACAGTCTTTATTTTAAAGTCTATTTTATCTGATATGAGTATTTCTACTCCAGCTTTCTTTTGATTTCCATTTGCATGGAATATCTTTTTCCATCCCTTCACTTTCAGTCTGTGTGTGTCCCTAGGTCCCTTGTAGACAGCATATATATGGGTCTTGTTTTTGTATCCATTCAGCCAGTCTGTGTTTTTCAGTCGGGGCATTTAATCCATTTACATTCAAGGTTATTATTGATATGTATATTCCTATTACCTTTTTCTTAATTATTTGATCCATCTTTAACTGTTTGGTAGAGTTTTCCAGTGAAACCATCTGGGCCTGGACATTTCTGTTTTGGGAGAAATAGTGAATTCAATTTCTTTAATGGTTATAGGACTATTTTAGATGATCGACTTCATTTTAGTTGAGTTTTAGTAGTTTATGGTTTGAGGAATTGGCCCATTTTTTCTAAGTTGTTGAATTTGTGGGTGTAAAGTTATTTATAGCATTCCCTTATTATCTTTATAATGGCTTCAGGATTTGTAGCGATATCTGCTGTTTCATCCCCAGTATTGGTGATTTGTGACTTCTCTGTTTTTATTTTTGTAAGTTTTTATAGAAGTTTATCAATTTTACTGATTTTTTTCAAAGAAGAGACTTTTGGTTTCATTGATTTTCTTTATTATTTTCCTGTTTCAATTTCATTGATTTCTACTTTTCTCATATTTTAAAGATTTTTTTAATACTTCTTTCTTCCAATTTTATAGAGGGATAATTGTCATACAGCATGTATAAGTTTAAGGTGTACAAAATAATAATTTGACTTATATAAAACGTGAAGTGACTATTACAATAAGTTTAGTGAACATCCACCTTCCCATATAGACACAAAATTAAAGAAATAGAAAAACAATTTTTTCTTATAATGGAAATCTTATGATTTACTCTCTTAACTTCCCTATATAACATACCACAGTGTTAATTATATTAATCATGTTGTATGTTGCATCCCTAATACTTATTTATCTTGGAATTGGAAGTTTGTACCTTTTGACTGTCTTCGTCAATTCCCCCTTCCTCTGGTAACCAGATATCTGATGTCTTTTAATATGAGTTTGCTTGGTTGGTGGTTTTGAAGTATAATTGATTTACAACACTATGTTAGTTCCTGTTTAAACAATATAGTGATTTGGTGTTTTTATACATTTCAAAATGATCACGACAGTAAGTCTAGTTGCACTATGTCATTATAAAAAAATACTACAAAGTTACTGACTATATTCCCCACACTTTACATTTTATACCCATGATCTTTATTTTGCAAATGGAAGTTTGTACCTCTTAATCTCCCTCATCTATTTCTTTCCTCCCCTTACTCCCCTCCCCTCTGGCAATCACCTGTTTCTTCTCTGTATCTATAACTCTGTTTCTGTTTTGTTATGTTTGTGCATTTGTTTTGTTTTTTGATTCTATATATAAGTGAAAATATACAGTATTTGTCTTTGTCTGACTTATTTCACTTAGCATAATACCCTCTAGGTCCATCTATGTTGTTGCAAATGCAAGAGTTCATTCTTATTTATGGCTGAGTAATATTCCATTATATATGCATACATAATATTGTGTATATAATATATATGTGTATATATATGTATATATAAAACACATCTTCTTTATTCATTCCTCCATTGATGGGAACTTGGGTTGCTTCTGTATCTTGGCTCTTGTAAATAATGCTACAATGAACATTGGGGTGCATATATCTTTTCTATTTAGTGTTTTTGTTTTCCTCACATAAATACCTAGGAGTGGAATTGCTGGATCATATGGTAGTTCTATTTTTAATTTTTTGAGGAATCTCCATGCTGTGTTCAATAGTGGCTGCACAAATTTATATTTCCACAATGTATGGGGGTTCCCTTTCCTTTACATCCTCACTAACCCTTTTTATTTGTTGTGTTCTTGATAAGAGTCATTCTGAGAGGTGTGAGGTAATATATCATTGTGGTTTTGATTTGCATTTCCTGGATGATTAGTGATGTTGAGCATCTTTTCATGTGCCTGTTGGCCATCAGTATGTCTTCTTTGGAAAAATGCCCATTCAGGTCCTCTACCCATTTTTTATTCATTTTGTTTTTGTTTGTTTGTTTGTTTTGAATTGAGTTCTTTGTATATTTTGGGTATTAACCCCTTATAAGATATGTCATTTGCAAATATCTTCCCCATTTAGTAGATGGCCTTTTAATTTTTTAAAAAATATTTATTTATTTGGTTGCATGGGGTCTTAGTTGTGGCAGGTGGGCTCCTTAGTTACGGCATGTGAACTCTTAGTTGTGGCATGCATGTAGGATCTAGTTGTCTGACCAGGGATCGAACCCAGGCCCCCTACACTGGGAGTGCAGAGTCTTATCCACTTTACCACCAGGGAAGTCCCTGGGCTTTTAATTGTGTTGATGGTTTCCTTCACTGTGCAAAAGGTTTTTAGTTTGATCTAGTCCCATTGGTTTATTTTTGCTTTAGTTTCCCTTGCCTGAGGAGATATATCCAAAAGACTATTACTAAGAGTCATGTCAAAGAGCATACTGTCTATGTTTTCTTCCAGAAGTTTTATGGTTTCAGGTTTTATATTTAAGTCTTTAACCCATTTTGAATTTATTTTTGTGCATGGTGTGAGAAAGTAGCCCAGTTTGATTCTTTTATGTGTACCTGTCCAGTTTTCCTGATGCCATTTATTGAAAAGGCTGTCTTTTCCCCATCGTATATTCTTGCATCCTCTGTCATAGATTCATTGACCATATAAGTGTTGGTTCATTTCCTGTTTTTCTATTCTGTGCCATTGAATTTTGTGTCTGCTTTTGTGCCAGTACCACATTGTTCTGATGACTGTAGCTTTGTAGTATAGTTTGAAATTGAGGCATGTGATACCTCCATCTTTGTTTTGCTTTCTCAAGATTGTTTTGGCTATTGGGGGTCTTTTGTGTTTTCACACAAATTTTAGAATTATTTGTTCTAGTTCTGTTAAAAATGCCACTGGTACATTGATAGAAATTGCATGGACTCTGTAGATTGCCTTGGGTAGTATGGTCATTTTAACAATATTAATTCTTTCAATTCATGAACACAGTACATCTTTCCATCTGTTTGTGTTGTCTTCAATTCCCTTCATTAGTGTCTTATAGTTTTCTGAGTACAGGTCTTTTACCTCCTTAATTAGGTTTATTCCTAGGTATTTTTATTCTTTGTGATGTGATAGTAAAAGGGACTGTTTCTTAATTTCTTTTTCTGATAGTTTGTTGTTAGTGTATAGAAATGCAACAGGTTTCTGTATATTAATTATTTTATCCTCCAACTTTACAGTATTTATTGATGAGCTGTAGTAGTTTTTTGGTGGCATCCTGAGAATTTTCCATGTATAGTATCATGTCAGCTGCAAACAGTGACAGTTTTACTTCTTCCTGTCCAATCTGGTTTCCTTTTACTCTTTTTATTGTCTGATTGCTGTGGCTAGGAAGTCCAATAATATATTGAATAAAAGTGGCCAGAATGGGCATCCTTGTCTTGTTCCTGATCTTAGAGGAAATGTCTGCAGCCTTTCACCATTGAGTATGATATTAGCTGGGGGCTTATCATATATGGCCTTTATTATGTTGATATATGTTCCCTCTATACCTACTTTGTGGAGAGTTTTTATCATAAATCAATGCTGAATTTTGGCAAAAGTTTTTCTGCATCTACTGAGATGATCACATGATTTTTATTCTCAATTTGTTAATGTGATTTATCACATTGATTGATTTGTGGATACTGAACCATCCTTATGCCACTTTATCATGGTGTATGATCCTGTTAGCTGTGTTATTGAATTTGATTTGCTAATATTTTGTTGAGGATTTTTGCATCTATGTTATCAGTGATATTGGCCTGTAATTTTCTTTTTTGGTGATATCTTTGTCTGATTTTGGTATCAGATCAATGTTGGTGTTGCAGAATGAGTTCAGAAGAATTCCTTCCTCTGTGATTTTTTGGAATAGTTTGAGAAGGATAGGTGTTGACTCTTCTCTAAATGTTTGGTAGAATTCACCTGTGAAGTCATCTGGTCCTGGACTTTTGTCTTTTGGGAGTTGTTTTATTACTGATTCAACTTCATGCCTTGTAATTTGTCTGTTCATACTCTATTTCTTCCTGGTTCAGACTTGGAAGATGGTACATGGCTAGGAATTTGTCCATTTCTTCTAGGTTGTCCATTTTATTGGCATATATTTGTATGTAGTAATCTATTATGATTCTTTGTAAACTTCTTTTCATTTCTGATTTAGTTTTTGATTTGGGACCTTTCTCTTTTTTTCTTGATGAGTCTGGCTAAAGGTTTATCAATTTTGTTTATCTTTTCAC
The DNA here is from genome assembly GCF_000442215.2 of Lipotes vexillifer. Lineage (NCBI taxonomy): Eukaryota > Metazoa > Chordata > Mammalia > Artiodactyla > Lipotidae > Lipotes > Lipotes vexillifer. The sequence continues at coordinate 1,576,413 of NW_006780322.1, forward strand.
AGGACCAGCTCTTAGTTTCATTGATAATTTTCATTGTTTCTTTAGTCTCTATTTCATTTATTTCAGCTCTGATCTTTAGGATTTCTTTCCTTCTGATAACTATGGGTTATGTTTGTTCTTATTTTTCTAGTTCCTTTAGGTGTAAGACTAGGTTGTTTATTTGAGATTTTTCTTACTTTTTGAGGGAGGCTTGTATCACTGTAAACTTCCCTGTTAGAATTGCTTTTGCTGCGTCCCATATATTTTGGATCACTGACTTTTTATTTTCATTTCTCTCCAGGTATTTTTTAAAAATTCCTCTTTGATTCCCTCAGTGATCCATTGGCTGTTTAGTAGCATATTGTTTAGCCTCCACGTTTTTGCAGTTTTTCTTACAGATGATTTCTATTCTCATAGCATTGTGGTCAGAAATGATGCTTGATTTGATTTTTCAGTTTTCTTAAATTTACTGAGACTTGTTTTACTGTGGCCTAGCCTGTGATCTATCCTGGAGAATGTTCCACAGGCACTTGAAAAGAATGTGTATTCTGCTATCTTGGGATGGAATGTTCTATACATATCTGTTAGGTTGAACTGATCTAATGTGTCATTTAAGGCCCCTGTTTCCCTACTGATTTTCTGTCTGAATGATGTGTCCATTGATGTAAGTGGAATGTTAAAGTCCCCTACTATTATGTGTTACTGTTGATTTCTTCCTTTATGCCTGATAATATTTGCCTTATATATTGAGGTGTTCCTATGTTGGGGGCATATATATTTACAGTTTATATATTTATATTTCCTTCTGGGATTGATCCCTTAATCATTATGTAATGTCCTACTTTGTCTTTTGTTACAGTCTTTCTTTTAAAGTCTATTTTGTCTGATATAAGTATTGCTACCCTGGCTTTCTTTTCATTTCCATTTGCATGGAATACCTTTTTCCATTTCTTCACTTTCAGTGTGTGTGTGTGTGCGTGTCTTTAGACCTGAAGTGAGTCTCTTGTAAGCAGTATATATATGGTCTTGTTTTTGTATCCATTCAGCCACTCTATGCCTTTTGATTGGAGCACTTAGTTGTTTAAATTTAAAGTAATTATTGTTAGGTATGTACTTATCGACATTTTGTTCATTGTTTTCTGGTTGTTTTTGTAGATCTTTTTTGTTCTTTTCTTTATCTTTTGTTGTCTTCCCTTGTAATCTGCTATTTTTAGTGTTATGTTTGTATTCCTTTCTCTTTTCTGTGTGTGTAACAATTATAGATTTTTTGGTTTGTGGTTACTGTGAGGCTTACATCTATCTATCTATCTATCTATCTATCTATCTATCATCTATCTAGGATTATTTTATGTTGCTGATCTTTAAAGTTCAAATGCATTCACCCCTGCATTTTTACTCCCTCCTCCCACATTTACTGTTTTTGATATTATATTTTGCATCCTTTTGTTTTGTGCATCCCTTAACTGCTTAATGCTGATATAGATGATTTTACTACTTTTGTTTTTAACCTTCCTACTAGCCATATATGTGGTTGATTTCCTACCTTAACTGTATGTTTGCCTTTACCAATGAGTTTTTCCTGTCATAATTTTCATGTTTCTTTTCTTTTTCACTTAGAGAAGCCCCTTTAACAATTCTTGTAAAGCTGATTGGGTGGTACTGAACTCTTTGAGCTTTTGCTTCTCTGTAAAACTTTTGATCTCTCCATCAAATCTGATTGAAAGCCTTGCTGGGTAGAGTATTCTTGGTTGTAGGTTTTTCCCTTTCATCACTTTATTGTGTCACTCTCTCTGGCCTACAGAGTTTCTGCTGAAATGTCAGCTGTTAAGCCTTGTGGGATTTCCTTTGTATGGAACTTGTTGCTTTTTCATTGCTGCTTTTAATGTTCACTATTTATCTTTAATTTTTTCCATGTTAATTACAATGTGTCTTGGTGTGGTCCTCTTTGGGTTCATCCTGTTTTGTACTCTCTATACTTCCTTGACATGGATGTCTTTTTCCTTTCCCAGTTTAGGGATGTTTTCAGCTATTATTTCCTCATAACGCTCTCTGTCCCTTCTCTCTCTTTTCTCCTTCTGGGACTCCCATAATGTTAATGTTAATAAGCTTGATGTTGTCCCAGAGGTCTTTTAAACTGTTCTCATTTCTTTTAATTAAAAAAAATTTTTTTCTGTTCAGCTTCAGTGATTTCCACTACTCTGTCTTCCAGCTTGCTGCTCTGTTCCTCTGTATCATCTAATCTACTGTTGACTCCTTCTAGTGTGTTTTTCATTTCAGTGATTGTATACAGTACTTCATCTCTGTTTGGTTCTTTATATTTTGTAACTCTTTTGAAATTTCTAACTCTCACTGTTCATCCAATCTTCTCTCAAGTTCTTTGAATATCTTTATGATCAGTACCTTGAACTCTTTATACTGCAGATAGTCTATCTCCACTTCACTTAGCTTTCCTTCTGGGGTCTTATCTTTCTTTTTTTCTTTTAAATTGAAGTATAGTTAATTTACAATGTTGTGTTAGTTTCTGGTGTACAGCAAAGTGATTCAGATATATATCTTTGTCTATCTATATCTACTTATCTACTTATATTCTTTTGTTGTTGTTTTTTTTGTGGTATACGGACCTCTCACTGTTGTGGCCTATCCCGTTGTGGAGCACAGGCTCCAGAGGTGCAGGCTCAGCAGCCATGGCTCACGGGCCCAGCCGCTCCACGGCATGTGGGATCTTCCCGGACTGGGGCACGAACCCGCGTCCCCTGCATCGGCAGGCAGACTCTCAACCACTGCGCCACCAGGGAAGCCCTACTTATATTCTTTTTCATATTTTCCATTATATTTTATTACAAAATATTGAATATAGTTCCCTGTGCTATACAGTAGGACCTTGTTGTTTATCTATTTTATATATAGTAGTTTGTGTCTGCTAATCCCAAACTCCTAATTTATCCCTCCCCCCATTTTTCCCCTTTGGTAACCATAAGTTTGTTTTCTATGTCTGTGAGTGTGTTTCTGTTTTGTAAATAAGTTCATTTGAATCATACTTTAGATTCAACATATAAGTGATATCATATATTTGTCTTTGTCTGACTTATTTCACTTAATATGATAATCTCTAGGTCCATTCATGTTGCTGCAAATGGCTTTATTTCATTTTTATTTTATGGCTGAGTAGTATTCCACTGTGTGTGTGTGTGTGTATATATATATATATATATATACCAAATCTTCTCTATCCATTTATTTAGGTTGCTTCCATGTTTTGTCTATTGTAAATAGTGCTTCTATGAATATTGGGGTGATGTATCTTTTCAAATTAGAGTTTTTCTCCAGATACATGCCCAGGAGTGGGATTGCTCGATCATATGGTAACTCTATTTTCAGTTTTTTTAAGGAACCTCCATACTGTTCTCTATAGTGGGTGCACCAATTTACTGTCCCACCAACAGTGTAGGAGAGTTGTTCTGGGGTTTTATCTTATTCCTTCATTTGGAGCATATTCCTCTGTTGCCTCCTTTTGCCTCATTTGATGCTTTTATTTCTATGTATTTGTTAGGTTGGTTATGTTTTCCGACATTGGAGTAGTGAACTTTTGTAGGAGACACCATATGCATCCCAGCAGCACACTCCTCTCTGGTCATCAGAGCTATATGCTCTATGGTGACCCTATGTGGGCTACATGGGTCCTTCTGTTGTGGCAGGTTGACTACTGTCAGTAATATGTAGACATAGCTGGCCTCTGGTCTGGTTGGCTGCCAGGCCCCACCTTGTGTGGAGGCTGCTGGCCTCTGGTTATTAGGGCTGTGTCACTAGGCAGCTGACTACAGAATCCCAGCATGTCCTGGGGCTAGTGATGTCCCACTGGTGGGTTGAGCCTGGTTCTGGAGTGCATCGTTGCAGGGTCAGAAGTCCTGGATCTAGTCTTGGCCTGCTGGTGGGTTGGGCTGGTTCTTGACCCAGCTGGCTGTGAGATCCAGGGTGCCCCAAAGCTAGTGTTGTCCTGCTGGTGAATGGGGCTGGATCCTGGGGCTTATGCTGAGGCACTGGTTTTTGGAGCTGAATTCTGGGCCCTGTGGTGGACAGGGCCAGCTCCTGGGGCTAGTGCCAGTGCACTTGTGGATGGTGAGATCCTGGGGCAGCTGGGGGCTCAGGAGGTTCTAAGGCAGCCAGCCTGCTGGTGGGTGGATCTGTGTCTCTGCCCGGCTAATTGCTTGGCCTGAGGTGTCCCAGTTCTGGCGCCAAAAGGCTGTTGGGTGGGGCCAGGTTCCAGGGCTAATAAGCCAGAAGGAGGATTCCAAAGTGGTACTTGCCAGCACCAGTGTCCATGTGGCAGAACAAGCTCCCCAAAATGGCTGTTACCAGTGTCTCTGTCAAGGGTGAGCCCCAGTTGCCTTCTGCCTCTCTGGAAGGCTAAGATCAGCAGGTGAGGCTTACCCCAGCTCCTCTCAAATTACCCCTTCTACCCTGGGTCCTAGATCTTGTGAGATTTTGTGTGTGCTCTTTAAGAGTGGGGTCTTGTCTTCCCAGTGCAGGATCCCTGGACTGGGGAGCCTGATATTGAGTTTGACCACTCACTCCTTGGGGGAGAACCTCTGCAATTGTAATTATCCTCACTTTTTTGGGTGACCCACCCAGGGCTATTGGCCTTGACTATACCATGTCTCTGCCCCTCTTGCCCATCTCATTCTGGTTCCTTCTTTATATATTTAGTTGTAGAAGATCTTTTCTTCTAGTTTTCCATTTTTCCTCATCAATAGTTGCTCTGTAGAGTTGTAATTTTGGTGTACCTGTGGGAGGAGGTGAGCTCAGGGTCTTCCTACTTTGCCATCTTGGCCACTCTTTCTCTACTTTTCTCTCTGTTATTTCTTTCCTTCTTCTTGCTTTGGATATCTTTTGCTCTTCTTTTTCTAGTTTCTTGAATAGGAATTTAGATTGTTGATTTGAGGCCTGTCTTCTTTTCTAGTGTATTCTTTAGTGGTATAATTTTCCCTCTCAGCCCTGCTTTAGCTGCATACTACATATTTGGATACATCATATTTTTATTTGCATTCAGTCCTATCTATTTTTTATTTCCTTAAGATTTTCCCTTTGACTCTTGGATTATTTAGAAGTGTATTGTTTACTTACCAAGTGCTTAGACTTTTTTCTATTGTTTTTTGTTACTGATTTCTGCTTTGATTCCATTATGGATAGAGAACATATTCTGTATGATTTCAATTCTTTTAAATTTGTTGAAGTTTATTTCATGGCCTTTTTTGTGAAAAGTATGTGTATTTTGCTGTTTTTTGAGTGGAGTATTTTATACATCTCAAACAGAACTTGTTGAGTGATTGGGTTGTTCAGATCTTCTATATCTTTATTGATTTTCTCTCTAGTAGTTCTAATAGTTGCTGAGAGGGTTTTTTTTAAAGTCCCCAACTATCATCGTGGACTTGTTTATTTCTCTTTTCAGTTCTATACATTTTTGCTTTATGGAATTTGAAGCTTTGTTGTTTGGTGCATACACATTTAAGATTATTATTGCTTCTGGTATATTGATCCTTTAACTATTATGTAATGTCTTTTTTTTCTAATAAGTTTCTTTACTCTAAAGTGTACTTTATCTGATGTTAACATAACCACTCCTGCTTTTTAAAAATTTAATGTTTGTGTAGCATATAGGGTATATAACCCCTCCCTCTTGAGCCTCCCTCCCACAACCCCCATCCCACCCCTCTAGATCATCACAGAGCACAGAGCTGAGCTCCCTGTGCTATACAGCAGCTTCACACTAGCTATCAATTTTACACATGGTAGTGTATATATGTCAGGGTGAGGTGTAGGAAAGGTATCTGAATGTATTCAGAAATGTTTTGTCCTCGGCTCGCACACACACACACAATGTACTTATGTATAAAATGAATGTATCCCCCACAACAATCCAAAGAAGTGGGTTATTCTTTCACAAATGAGGAAATTGATACCTGGAGAGGCTAAGTAACTTGTCTAAGGACAACAGAAGTGGCCTTCTGCCAACAGTGGAACAACCTTGCTTCCTTTTGAAGAGTGACCCCAAGAAACAGAACATAGAGGGATTCAGCAGGGGATTTATTAATTGGGGGTGGGAAGTGGCGAGTACGGAGAGGAAGCAAAGAAAACCTCAGGAGCATTCTGCAGAGGCCACCATTAAGGGCAAGTGGCTGGCATGGTTTCCATGGTGATAGATAGCCACTCCTGCCACAAAACCTCATCCTCATCTAGGCAGAGAACCTGATTTGATGATTTCACTCAAGCTGTGGAATCAGAGCCACTCAATCCTGTGTCAGCTCAGGGAACTGCCTCTAGAAAAATACTTTTTATTTTAGTAGGTCATTATTAACAATTATTCTTTCTTGTCTCAGAAATGTTCTCCTGCTCAGTGATGTGCTGAGTGAATAAGTGTTTTCTGAAATTTTCCATATCCTTCAGATTTGGTTCATGTGAAAAAGAGTTGAGAAGGTGGAAAATTTCCTTTACCCATACTGAAATGTGCATCACCAGTTGTCTCTATATACGTGAATCTGTGATGTGCTGTTTTCTCCTTAACATCCAATAGTAGTTTTGATGTCAGATGGTGGTTTTGGTTCAATTCCCAGACCCATCCCTCCCTAGTTCTGTGATTTGGAGCAAGTTAATAAACCTCCCAGAGTTTCAGTTTTCTTATCTATATTGTGGGATATGATGCTAATACTTGTTTCATAATGATAAAATGGACATAAAGTGCTTAACACACAGCCAAAAGCTAAATAAATTATTAATCTCAAAAAAATTAATGTTTGTGTAGTATTTTACTTTTTCAATTATTTTACATTCAATCTAATTATGTCATTGAATTTGAAGTTAGCACCTTGTAAACAATATTTAGTTGGGTTTTCTTTTTTCATTCACTCTTCCAAGCTCTGTCTTTTAATTTGTGTATTTAGATCATTTACATTAAAGGTAATTATTGATACGTTGGGGTGTAAGTCTGCCATTTTATTATTTGTTTTCTGTTTGTTTAATCTGTTTCTCATTTCTTTGATCTGTTTCTCATTTCTTTGTTTCTCTTTTGCTGCCTTCCTGTAGGGACTTGGACATTTTAAAAGAATTCCATCTCGATTTATGTATAGTGTTTTTTCTTTTTTCTTTTTTCGGTAGGTGGGCCTCTCACTGCTTTGGCTTCTTCCGTTGCGGAGCACAGGCTCTGGACGCGCAGGCTCAGTGGCCATGGCTCACGGGCCCAGCCGCTCCGTGCCACCAGGGAAGCCCTGTATAGTGTTTTTGACTGTATTTCTTTATGGTTTGCATTTCTTTTGGTTGCTCTAGGTATTATAATATATATGCCACTTATCAGAGTCTGCTGATATCAACATTTTAATACTTTGAGTGAAGCATGGATTAATTCTATTTAAGTCTATTTAAGTCCTTTTACCTAGCTCACTTTTAAATATTACTGTCTTGGGTTTCAGATGGTGTTATAATTTTTGTTTCAGTCATAAAATATGGTTTATAAAGCTTATAAGGAGAGAATAGTTTGTTGTATATACACATATTTATTTTCTTTCTATTGTTTTATTTTCCTTCCTGATGCTCCAAGGTTCTTCCTTATATTATTTCCTTTCCATTTGGACAAATTCCTTTTGCCATTCTTTAAGGCTAGCCTTAAATTCTCTTTTTATTCATATGAGAATGTGTATTTCTCCTTCATTCCTGAAAGATAGTTTTACCCAATGTAGAATTCACAGTTGATAGTTGTCTTATTTTTGCATCTGAAAAATATTATGCCACTTCCTTCTGCTCTCAATGGTTTCAGATGAGGAATTTGTTATTCAAGTTGGTGTTCCCTTACAGTTAATGTGTCATTTCTATTTGCCAATTTCAAGATTCTCCCCTCGTCTTTAGTTTTCACAAATTTAATTATGATGTATCTTGGATTTCTTTTGAATTTATCCTTTGGTGTTCGTTCAGCTTTTTTGATCTGTGGGCTTTTGCCAAATTTGGGATTTCAGCCATTATTTCTTTGAGAACTTTTTCAGCATTTCCCCTCCTCTTCTGCTTCTTGGATGACAATTGTATGAATGTTGGGTCTTTTGTCATTTTCACATAGATCCCTGAAGCTCTGTTTATTTATTTATTTATTTTCTTTAGTCTTTTTTCTATCTGTTGTTCAGACTGAGTAAATTCTATTATTCTGTCCTGAAGTTCACTGATTCTTTCCTCTCTCATCTCCATTCTACTATTTTGCCTATCCAGTAAGGTTTATTTATTTATTTATTTATTTTGTGGTACGTGGGCCTCTCACTGTTGTGGCCTCTCCCGTTGCAGAGCACAGGCTCCGGACACGCAGGCCCAGTGGCCATGGCTCATGGGCCTAGCCACTCCGCGGCATGTGGGATCTTCCCGGACCAGGGCACGAACCCATGTTCCCTGCATCAGCAGGTGGACTCTCAACCACTGTGCCACCAGGGAAGCCCCAGTAAGGTTTTAAAAAAAAACTTCTGTTATTATTATTTTTCAGTTCTATAATTTCTGTTTGCTTCTTTGTTATAGTGTCTATTTACTGGCTGAAATTTTCTATTTTTTCATTTGTTTCAAGATAATTTATAATTGTTTATTGAAGCAACTAACGCTTTAAAACTTTTGCCAGATAATTTATCTTATTGTGGGCATCAGTTGATTGTCTTTCCTCATTCAGATTGTGATTTCCCTGACTCTTGGTACCATGGGTGATTTTTTTTTTTTATTCTATCCTGTATGTTTTGGCTATTATGTTAGGAGACTCTGGGTTTTATACAAATTTTTAATTTCAGTACTCAGTCACCCTGTTTAGGTTTAGCACAAAGGTCTTGGCTTACTTTTATGAGCTGTAGTTTCAATGAAAATTTAATTTTCAGAGTTACTGTGGTCTACTTAGTTTATCTAGTGCTGGTGAGGTTATCACTGGTCTTTCTGGTGCTGCTTGAGAAGGCAGACTGTGTTGCCTGCTGCTTCTATTTGGGAGAAGGGAGTCTCCAGCCTGCAGGGATAAATTGCTCTTCCAGGGCTGGGCACTTGTGACAGGATAGTCCCTGCCTTGAGCAAAGGAGAGCATTTCCCAGGCTGTGTGTCAGCTGTGAGGGAGTGGGGAGCATCTGGCTTGCAAGATGAGGGTACTTCCTGGGTTGGGTGCTTGTCTTTCTTATTGTAGCTATATGAGCCTTAAACTTGGGTAGAATGATTTCTTCCACATTATTCTTCCTTTTCAACATTGTTTTAGCTATTCCAATTCTTTTGCCTTTTGATACAAAATTTAGAATAATCTTATATATATCTACAGAAATTCTTGCTGGGATTTTGATAGGAATTTCATTAAATTTGTATATCAATGTAAGGATAATTGACATCTTGGCAGTCCAAGGTTAAGATGGGGAGGAATGGGGGAAGGGACAGTTGGAAACTAATGTTATCCCAGAGGAAGGAGAAGGTGCTAGCAAGACAGCGAGTGGGCTGGGAGTAAGAAATGACATTTTAAGGGTAGAGAAGCTCTAAGATGAAGCTGCTGTTGCTCCATGTGAAGTTGTTGAGTTATTATGATGTCAAATCTTCCTCCTTCAAAATTAAGTCTACCACATGCCAAGGGCTTTGTGTGACTCGTGTGTGTGTGTGTGTGTGTGTGTGTGTGTGTGTGTGTGTGTATGTATTTTTAAAAATTAAAGCAGGAGTGATTTTCACATCTGGGTCCCTGAATACAGAGGTGTTAAGATGCATAGAGACAGGAGTTCAGCGTCCAAGGTCAGAGGGTAGGCAGAATGTATGCCCCTGGGGACCCCAGGGCTTGTCACTTGTGCAGTCAGTGGGGATGGGAGATGCTGAGGTTTTTTTTCCCTGTTTCTTAAGAGCTGACATCTTTGGTTTGCTCCCATTCTGTTCTAAAAACAACCAGAATTGGAAATTCCCCCAATAGTCCTCTACCAGTTTAAAGAGTGAATGGGGAAAAAGAGGGTGAAATTAAGTCAGATGTGGCAGAATGATTTCTATTAGGGACAGAAAGGGCCCATGGATGAGTGTGGATTGTGATAAAGCCCTGGTCTCCTCACCTCTTCTCAGAGAGGCAAGGTCAACCCTTCCTATAGAGAGAATTTACCTCAGAAGTTGCCTCCGCAAATGCTTTCTTGTTCCCATGTTCACTTTTTCACTCTCCACGTCAAGCTTTAGAACCAGTTTCCCATCCCCTTGAAGGGATGAGAGATTAGAGAAAAAAGAGGAGGAGTTTGAACCAACCCAGTTCCATCTCTACCACCACTCCCGACTAAACTTCCAGACCACCCTGTCCTACCCAAAGGTGCCTACATCCCAAGTAAAGCCCCACAGGGCCAGATCTTAATTTCATTAAAAAAATGGGATATCTTTTGGAGCTGGTTGCAAGAATAAAAAATCATCCTCAAGTTTGAGCATCTTCTGCTGTTTCCACCCTGCTTGGGGGTTAGAAGATGCATCAACCCTCTCTGTGAGGGCTGTCACCTGGTAACCGCTCCCAAGGTGTTCAGACCAACAGATGCCAAGCTTGCCCCATGGACTTGAGACATAACCCACACACCTTTGCCTGCCATGATGAGCCAGGTGTCTCTTTAGTAATTTCATCATTCAAATCATAACTCATGAATAACTCAATACCCCAGTTAGCACAGGGGTTGGTTATAAAAAGCATTACAAATTTCTAAGTGCAAATATATGCTCTTCAGCCACAGCCAATATGACTTCAGGGCTCGTAGGTAGAAACGGTGCTGGCTCAGAGAAGAGCAGGGTCCAGACAACACTGCCCAGAACTCTCCCTTCTGCTTCCTTCTCCCCGTCCCCCCGTCAACCTTCAGGGCAAGTCCAGAGCAGGTGGCCAGTGGGGAGTGGAGAATGTGCAGAAACCTGGCCCCATCCACGGGCACCCGGGCACTCTGATTCTAGGCAGGCAGTCCTGGGAAGATTGGCGTAGTGTGGAGAGAGGCTGAACAAATATTTGCCGAGTATAGAAAGGCCCAGAAGTGGAGATGAGCAGGCAGGGAGCCCTAACGACAGGGAGCTCAGTGGAGGTCACCAGCCTCCCTGATCCTTCTTGGCTTCCAGGGGCATTTGACACAGGACACCCCCTTCCCTGCATTGCAAAGGGCTGAGCGAATCAGTGCCACAGGAGGGGTCGCTCCTGCCACCCTTGGACTGAGGAGGTGTGGCGTAGCTCCCTGGGCACACCGAGAAGGCCCAGATTTCTGGCAGGATCCCCCAGTGCTCCTGGCTGCTGTGTAGGTGAGCAGCCACCCCCGTGTGCCCAGGACATTCCTGGATTTAGCACTGAAAGTCCTGTGTCCTAGGAAATCCTTCAGTCCTGGGAAAATGGGGACAGTTTTTTTTTTTACCTGATTTCTGTGAGTGGCTGTGAAAGTCATTTCTAAGCCACTTGGGGGGCAGTCTTGAACACTCTGTCTGGTGCGCACAGGTTGGCTGAGTGCAACTTAGAGGACTTCTGGAGGAGGAAGGGTATTGATGGTGATGGAAAGTGCCCCTTCCAATCAACTGCCTTCTAAAGCAGGGGTCAGAGCATCCCCACCTGGGACACATTCCTGGGGAATCCACACCCAATCTGCACCCATTCTAACCCAACCTCCCACCTCCTGGAAAGGCAGGCAGATATTGCCCACCTGTCACCAGGACACCAGGAGTCCAGGTGCCCTCTTCCACAGCCTCACGGGTTTTCCTTGGGAAGCAGCTACTGCTGGTTTCACCTCCCTGCCTCTGTACCTCCTGACACCGCTCCGAACTTCCATGCTGGGATGTGCTGAGGCCACCCAGGCAGGAGGACTGGCTAAAATCTGGCAGCTGCAGAATGGCTCTCTGATGTCCTCACAGGCAAAATGCCAAGGGTTCCAAGACACCTCGCAGACCAGTGAAATGTGTTTCCTCCCTCCCTTTTGCCTGTAAGGAATTCAATGCCAAAGTCACTTGACAGTTAGCACTGGAATTACCATCCAGGATGCTGCATCCTTGGCTTTCTGTGCAGTCCCCGTTGTCCCTGATCTGGGCAGATGCACAGGTATCTTCTCTGCATCAAGGACCCAGAGCTAAAAGCCAAATCTAATGTAACCATTGGGGGCCATGCCTTAAGGGTTTGAACTGGAGAGCCCCGACAGTGAGAGAACTCAGGGTCTGCTCCAGGGGACCCTCCCACAGCCTCTCCCTGTGCTGGGTGCTGGAGGAGGTTGAACAGTAGCTACACTGGTGTTTGACTTATTAATGTTTTCTACTCTATACATTTATATACTTCTGTGTGCTATTTCTGTTGGTCTGGTGTAGTTCACACACACAAAACTTAAAATTCAAAAGAACATGAGATTTGTCCCAAGTAAGAGATACAAGGGAAGTGATGAACAGGGCCTGGGGCCACGTCCTTCTGAGGACAGCCACCCTGCCTGGAGGCACCTGGGCCAAGATGCTGGCGGGTGGCAGGCAGCCTGGTGGGAGAGAGAACCTGCAGGTCCCACAGGCTTCCCCCCTGCTCTGCCAGGATAGCTGCTGCCATCTCCAGGCCCTGGTTAGAATGGAGCACGAAGCCGCATGGAACTCCTGTCTGCCACGCATGACCCTGAGAATGTGCTCCTGGATGGGTAAACGGGAGCAGAAAAAGAGCTTTGTTGTGGGCCCAGAGTGACCAGGAACAGTGGCCTCAGACAGCCCTGAGCTCCAAGCCCCACCCCACACTGCATTTGCGGAACAGATTTCTAACCCAGGGTTCATGGATGGCTGCAGAGGCCTTTCCAACCCTGGTATTATAGTTACAGTTTGTATGATGTGCCTTCTTAGAGGTGAGAGGTCATAGCTTCCAGAGCTTCTCGAGGTGCTCCAGATCTAGAGAGAGGTTAAGAATTAGTGCTCTACATTTATGTCAGTAAAACAAGAAACTATCTATTCATTTTCTTCTATGTCCCAGGCCCCATTCTCTCTTTTCTCAGATGAGGAAACTGAGGCTTAGAGTGCTACTCAATTTGTCCAGGTTCCCACAGCTGGAAAGTTGGAGTCCTCAGACAGAGGCTATTTCTTGGGGTTTTCTGCTGACGAGGGGAGGAGCGGGGTGGGCCCCAGCGTGCAGCTCGCAGGAAGCCCGGGGCCTCTCCCTGCTCAGCGTGCGAACGCAGAAGTTGGGATGGCTGCCCGATGGGCCTGGGGTGTTCGTGCAGAGGCTCCACGTCGGTGCAAGAACTGTCAGGCGTGGCCTCCTCCCTGCTTTCCGTATGGTGGCAGAGAAGGGGCTGAACAAAGGGGCAAGTAGACCCCTCTGAGGGCTCTGAGATAGTGGGGGGAAGAACAGCTCCGTGCAGCTCCTTCTCTGGCCTTTAAGGGGCTCTGGGGCAGAGGGTGACCCCGGGGGACTCCTCGGAGTGGCAGGCTGGGATCTGCACCTGGGAGGTTTGGTTGGGAAGGGTAATGTGAACACAGAGAAGAGGCAGGGCATGTGTGAGCTCAAACAGGAGAAATAGCATAAGGTTTGTCCTGAGGGGCCAAACCGACAGCGTTAATACAGGGTGGGAGAAGCTGATGAGGCACACATTCTTAAGAAAACGACCTGGGGGTCAGGGCTGCCCCAAGCTGGCAGTGAGCAGCTCTTAGAGAGAGGGGGTTGTGGGGTGGGGCCCATGACAGGGTGTGGAAGGGTTGAGAGCCAGGAAGTGATCTTTCCTCAACGCTCAGCATCAGCCCCACCCTCCCTGGAGTATCCTGTCCTCTGAAGGGCAGGCTGATGTCTGGCCTGGAGTTGGGGGACCACTGGGTGAGTCTAATGCCTGTGCGTGGAAAGGGGGTGCCCTTCTCTGCCCCTCAGACTTCACTCACACGCTCAGCCTCTCAGACTGAGGAGGCGTGCTGGAGAAGCAGCCAGTGAAGGGGCACGAGGAGGGTCCCACGGGGCTGGGTCTGGAGGGTGCCTTGTGTCAGGAGCCTGCCCCTGGCGCCGCCCTTTCCCAGCACTTTCACTCCCTCCTGTCTGTCAGTCCCCAGCCCCTGCAGGCTGAGTCAGAGATGCTCTGGGGGTGGGGGCCGCCTGCCAAAGGCCTGACTCACTGAGGATGGCTGACTGATTCCCCCACCTCTGTGCCTCCCGGTCCCAACACGCCGAGGGGTGAGGGCTGGGGGAGCACACTGCATCTCTCTCCAGGGTGGCTCCTCCCACAGCAAGGGGCACTGGGCTTCTGTCCTGCACAGGGCCACCCCCTGCCACCGGGACCCCAAACTGCTGGCAAGGCCCTCCCGTGGGGGCTTCTGCCCACTCCTGAGCCTGACACAGATCATGCATATGCTCAGAACACCCCTGGTGACTGAAAGAGTGATGCCCTCTTCACTGCTGGCTGAAAATGACACTCAAGCCCTCCCCAGCCCACACAGGATGGTGTAGACCCTCGGCTTCCTCAGTTCTACAAGATGGGAAATGCTCGTTTGTGTGCCATGGTCCAAAAAGACATTTTCCTAACATCCTACTTAGTCCCATCATTAGTTCTGATTTCACATTTTATTTAAATGAGAAATAGCTCACTAACTTTCAAGCTAAGGAGACAAATGGAATGAAGGGTCTGGGCAAGGAGTGAGCCTTGAGTGTGCGTGCTATGGAGCAGCTCTTTAGAGCAGGCTGCATTTCTGCCTGGGGCTCCCGGCTGGGGCTCCCGGCTGAGGCCCGCCAGCTGTGCTCAAACGCCACCCAGTCCCTGGGATGCGTGGGCACCAAGCCCTGGCTCTGCACCTATGCTCTGAGCTGCAGAAAGGGACTATCTAGGACTGAGGTCCTCATCATGTTGAAGCTGAGGCTGCAGGGCCACAGGTGCTGCATGGTGGACTGAGGTGGGTGAGGTCTGCAGTGACAGCTGATGAGTGAAGGTCCAGGCGCACAGCATCCTGTTTGTTAGGGCGGTGTCAGTCAAGACTCTTACATTTACAAGCAACAAGAAATAGGATCCACTGGCTCCCAGAGCTGCCAAGTCTAGCTCAGGCACAATAGTCCTGGGGTTCAGATGCAATCCCCCATCTGATTGTCTGTGTCTGGCTCCATTCTGAGTGAGTAGGGGGCAGGTTGGCCATGGACTGCCCCGTCCATGCAACTCCGGTGGAAGGGGAGCTCTCTCTCTGTTCATATGACAATGCCAAGGAAGGCTCTTGCTGTGGGCAGGGTCCAAGTACATGGTTGGGGTCACATGCTTACCCCTGTGGGGTGATGGTGGAAATGTGATAGTCCTGCCGTGAGTGCCTGCAGGAAGAGAGGAGCTTCCCAGATGACCGCGAGGAGGGTGAGAAGCATGCCTCCTCCAGCCTCTCTGGGATGCTTGGCCTGCGGTGCACATGGGCATTTGTAGCTCTGACTCTTTCTAGCTGTGTGACGGAGTGAGTCCTGACCTGTTGCGAGGCTAACGGTTCAGGGAGATAATAGACCTGAGGGGACTTAGTGGGAGACTGTAGCAGAACTGCTGACTCAATAACAAAGAGAATTTCAAGCCAATCCCAGGCAGAAAACCTCCCACAGGGAAAACTTTTCCCTTGTGACCAGCAAACAGAGGCCTGTGATCAGGCCACACACATTTGCTGGGTCTTCTGGAGAAGTTGATTGTGGGGAACTTCCAGCCCCGGGGCCAGCAAGGTATTTGGGTCCTTGTCACTCACCTCATTTGGGGGCTGCAGGGCCAGATGTGGTGTCTGGGAGGACTACAGTTGTGGGGCTCCTAGGCTGCGTGGTCAGGATTCCGTCCCCACTGGGTAATGCAGCTCTCTGCCCCATCCACCTTCTTGTGGAACTAACCTCTTGGCACTGGGCTGAGGCTAGTTTGGGGGGCCCTGTAGGAGGCCAGCTCCCTTTCTGGGATACCAGGCCACAGAATTCGTTTCCAATAAGATAACTCTCACCTCTCACCTCCCTCCCTTGGCCCGGCCACAAACCACCAGGTCCTGCACAATTATCCTCCAAACACCCGCCAGTTGCAGATGGAGTGCAGCAGGTGTGGTGTGGAGCCACAGGTGTTCCCTGCCACGGGTTCTGTCAGTCACCGAATGGGGTCAAACCCAGCACAGAGGCTGGAGGCCTGGTGTTAGGACATCCTGAAGCTTTCCTACAGACTGAGCACTTGACACTGGGGAGTGTCTGATGGTGACACTGCATCCTGCAGCCGTGGAGAAGGCCTCACGCCTGAGGAGTGGACACGGCACCCCCTCCAGAAAGCTTCAAAAACTCCTCCACACCACGGCTCTCCACATTTCCATTCCTTGTTGGCCTGATGCTGAACTCACTCCATGGTCTACACACCTGAACTCGTGACTTTCACCTCTCCCCCAACCCACCCTTGGTTCTGACCTCTTCAGCCCTTTCTGAACTAATAGGACACTTAGCTCCAGGGGACGTCCCCTGCTCCGCCCCCTCCCCTGCGACTTCTTTCAGTGCCCATATGGGAATCTGCCCTCGAGTCAGCCTCCGCTTGTACTGCTGTCTGAGTGCTGTGTGTGGCCCTGTCTTCTCAAGGAGAACAAGGCCTCTTTAGTGACCCTGGTCACTAAAGTCACTTTGTCACTTGTCAGTGACCCTGGCACTCTGTAAATGTTTAACAAGTAGAGACCATGAGGTTAAAATAGATGTGAGCTTCATTTGGTCCAAACTTTCCACTTTACAGGTGAAGTAACTGAGGTCCAGGGAGGAAAAGCCACTTGCCCTTATCCAGCCGGCAGCTGAGGCTGGAACTGTTTGTGAGACCTGACTGTCTTGGCTCTCAGGCCAGTGTCTGTCCACCTGCTAGTGCCGCCCAGGGTACTGATTCAGTGAATGAGTCCCCTCGGAGCCAGGCACTTGAAGGGATCAAATAAAAATCCTCAGACTTTCCTGTGCATTTCAGAACAGGCCATTTTGAGAAATGCCCAATAAGCAAACATGTATTATTCAGGATTCTTTCAGTTGCAAGTGACAGAATCCCCACTCAAACTAGCTTACACACAAGAAGGAATTTATTGCCTCCTGTTCAAGGCAGTCCAGGGAGGTGCTAACCAAGAGGTGTCAGGCTGGTGCCAATCTGGATGGACAGAGAGGCTGCCTGACACTGAGACCAGCTAATGCAGCTCCTCCTGGGGAAGGGGGTGGGGATTCCTGGCAGAGGGAGGGGCTGAAGCCTGTGAGACTTGTAGGGGGAGGTGGGGGGCGAAGAGAGTGAATGCTCAGTTGCTGAGTCTAGAAGGAGCCCTCAGTGTAAAGTCCTGGGTCATGAAGCTGTGAGAATCTTTTCTTTTTGATTTGTTACATTGTGCAGTATTTCTTACATATTGAAGAGCATTAAAGAATAACAATAAAGCAAATACTGTGGAACCACCACTCAGGATGAGAAAATGAACTCTGCCAGACCTGGTACTAACCCAGTGAAACTCACCTCAATTGCACACTATTCCCTTTCCAGCCTCTTCAATTTTGGGCTTATTATTCTGTTTCCTACCTTGGAATGTAGCCTTAAGTAAAACAATATCTCATGTTGCCTATCATCTTGTAAATAGAATCATTCTTCTTTTACTTGTTTCTTTTGCTCCACATTATGAATTTTGAGATTCCACAAAATTATGTTGATATGTGGAGTTGTGGTTCATTTTTCACTACTGTATAATATTCTATTATATATTTAAACATACCTTGATTTATCTATCCATTCTACAGTGGATTGTTTCCATGTTTTTTTCTCCATAGGCAGTGCTACTATGAATGTTAATGTGGCCTGATGAACAAATTCCAGAGGTTCTTTAGAAATAGGTTGTAGGATACATGAGTGGGAGTGTTCAGCTTTACAAGATGATGTCAAGACTGTTTCCCAAAGTTTGTTCTTCCTGTGTGGTTGTTCACTCCTGATACTGCCCTAATGCTTCCATCAAGAACAGAGTCTAAATTCTATGGTCTGATGAGTTAATTTGATAGAGATTAATGGTTTCATGACAGGAAAGAGGGCATTTGGCTCTTGAATGCCTTGCAATGTGAACTTGCTGGGGCCTGTAGCAGTCCCTTGGAGACTCAACGTAGTTTCCAGGGAGATCTATACAAACAAGAAAGAAGACCATCACTGTGACCTCATGGTTGGCAGAGATGATAAAAAGGATGGCTGGGTAGCTTGCTGGCTCTAATGTTTGGAAGGTGGGAGAGGCCCTTGCTAACACTAGCATTCAAATATGCCCATACAGAAAGCCCTTCTTCACAGTGAGGAAGCACCTGGCACCAGGCTTACTGAGCCATAGAAACTTTTGTATTCATCAAGAACAAATAGACCTCTTGACAGGAAAAGTAAAGTTACAGCAGAGCTCAACCTTTCTCTTCTCCCTCCTGTAGGATGAAAGTGTTGAACAGAGACCCACATGCTTTCTGGCACAACCTATCTCAAACTCCAATACTGGGTAAGTGGAGGGAAAGTAACATTTATTGAAATGACCAAGTAGTTCAAAAGAAGGGGACTATATCAGTTATGTATGGCTGCTTAACAAATTATCCTAAAACTTAGTAGTGTCAAACAACAATAAACACTATCTCTCAAAATTTCTGTGCGTCAGGAGTTTGGGAGAGACATGGAGGGGTGGTTCTGGCCTGGGGACTGTCATGAGGGTGGTCCTCCAGTATGTTGATTGGGCTACTGTCATCTGAAGGCTTGTTGGGTTGGGATGGTCTGCTTCCAAGGTAGCTCACTCACACAACTGACAAGTTGGCACTGGCTACTGTTGGCAGGACTCCTTATTTCTTTTCCAGGTGGACCTCTCCCCAGGGTTGCTTGGGTGTCCTCATGACATGATGGTGGACTTCCTCCGGAGTGAGAGACCCCAGAGTACAGGGAGGAAACCACAATGCCTTTATAACCTAGCCTCAAAAGTCATACACCATAATGTCTGCATGGTAGTGAGACACCATTGGTCTCACAGGTCACCCTGGTTCACTGTGCAGGGGGAACACAGAAGGGCAGGAATAGCAGGAGGTGGGGCTCTTTGGGAGACTTTTTGGAGGGTGGTTAGACCAAGGAAACTGAACAAATATTCTCCTGTGGAGCAGAGTTAGTGCAAGAAAGAGGAGAAAAAACACCAAAATGAAATGAAATAAAATACTATATCTCTCTTTGTAGTTTCTACAATTTTCATTGCACCTGTGAGAAAAGAGTAATTACAATTACAAAAATTTCTTTTATATGAAAAATCACTAATATAAAATTATAAGATGTGAATAGTATAAAAACAAATAATATTAGAAAACTAGCTTGAAAATTTCTATTAAATACCAGAGGAAAAGTCTAAAGAGATGAAGGAAAACATAAGCGACATAGAGAATACAGGTGATACAACGTTTGTATAATCAGAAAATGAAGAGAACAAAGAAGAAGGAGAAAAAAGATTCATTCTTTCATCAACTTGTCATTCATTCAGCATATATTTATTGAGTCTATTAGGAGCCAGCTATAGTGGAGATTTTTTTATACTCATTTAAAGTTTCTAGTTAAGACAGAGAAAGACAAATACTATATAATCTCACTTATATGTGAAATAAACAACAAGAACAACAACAACAACAAACCAAATTCATAGAAAACGATGTGGTTAACAGAGGTGGGGGTGGTGAGTGGGGGAACCGGAAGGAGGTGGTCAAAAGGTACAAATTTTCTGTTATAAGATAAATAATCACTGGGAATGTAATGTAGAACATGATGACTATAGTTAACACTGCTGTATGATATATTTGAAAATTGCAAAGAGAGTAGATCTTAAAAGATCTCATCACAAGAAAAAAACATTTTCCCCTCTCTTTTTTTGGCAATTATGTGAAGTGATGGCTGTTCACTAAACTTACTGTGGTAATCATTTCACAATATATGTAAATCAGGTCATTATAATGTACATTTTAAACTTATAGAGTGCTGTATGTTAATTATGTCTTAATAAAACTGAACAGAAAAAAATCCAAAAAAAGTTCTAGTTAAAGATTTTGTTTAATTACTTTCTGTAATCTACTATTTCTATAATCAAAGGAATAACAGAAGAAATTTTCTCTGATGTGAAGGAAGGTGTAAGCCATCAGATTTAATGGCTGAAATTAATGTCAAGCGACACATGCATACTTGTATCTTTATAAAATCTCAAGTTTCAAGGATAAAGGAAAAACATTTTCATTTTTTAGGAAAGAAAAAGTTTATCCACATAGAAAAAATGGGCTTGTCCCAGACTTTACTAAGGTAACTCTAAATTCTAGAAGACCATGAAGCAATATTTGCTGAATTTTTAGAAGCAACAAATGTGAAGAATTCTTTAAGTAACTATGATGTCATTCATACATGGGTCAAGAGAAAGACATTCTCAGACATGTAAGGACTCACATAATCCGCCTGAAAAATAATGCCCCAAAAGGTCCACCAATCAACTGAGAAATGAGTCAAAATAAAGAACCCAAGAATGGAAGAGGTGGTACAAAAGAAACAACCATGAGTAATTAAACCAGTAAAGAATAGTTAATGTCTAAATCATTGTTTGGAGCATGGTTATGAAACCAAATACAAATGTCAAAAATAATTCTTGAAGGGAAAGAAATGTAAATCCCAACTATATAATTATTCTGACAAAAATTTAAGATGAGGGAAAAGCAAAGAAGGAAGTGCCCTAAATTTCTCAACCAATTTCAATGTGGTTATAGATATTGTTTAATTCTTGAAATTGGTAGAATATGTTGTTTTAAATATTTTGTTTTATTCTATATGTACATAACTTTCAAATTATTACAGAAAATCAAGCCAAGAGAAATTGATCAACTAAGCAAAATTCAGAAAAAAGAAACAGCAAGGAAATAAAGCAAGCACAAAATATTATAACAAAAACAATGCCAAACATAAAAGTTTCATTCAAATATGAATGTATGAAATTCAACTATTAATAGTTGAAAACTATTAGATTGTATAAAAAAATTAAAGTATTCTGTTTATCAGAAACATACGATGTTATGGAAAAGTGAAAAATAAATGAATGTGAAAGTATTATATTCAGGAAATGCAAACAACAACAAAAAAAGCAGAAGTAGCCATATTGAAAGTATATGAGGTAAAATTCAAGAGAAAATGCAAATAAGAGAGTGTTAATATTGATCAAAAGTGTCAGCCCACAATAAAGATACATGGCAAAACTTTTATGAACCAAATAACATCTCATTAAAAAACAGAAATCAAAAACTATTACAAAAGAAGAAATTCACAAATCCATTGTATTAGTGGGGGTTTAAAACATATGAATCCCTGTATTTGACAAATTGAGGGAACTAAAAAGAGTTGTAGAGAAATTGAATACCATGCATATAACAGTAAAGTAAAGGGGAAAAATGGAGACTCCCAAGGTTTTGTTTGAATAGTGCAGAATCACCTTCTAAGGCGGCTCTGCTCCCTTCAGAGTCTGTTGGGAGAGAAAGGAGCACAAACACTTCATCCTCAGCCTAGTCCAAGATTTTATTCTGGGATTAGATCACTCTCTTGCCTCAGTGCCTTTACACCAGCTTTCCCTTAGTTGGGGATAACAAGGCCTCTGCCTCACCCATACTTAACCTGACTTATCCTCACTGCATTTTTTTGAAAGTTAGAAAGTCACCTCCTCAAAGAGGCCTTCCTTGTCTCTTCATGATAGGATTTTCCCTGCTGGCTCTAGGCTATCACTATGTTCTCATCCTGCTTTCTTTGTTTATTTTCTGCACTTAAAATGATCACTACTTGACATTATTATATAAGCATTTGGTTTGTTCGCTTTTATGTCCCCAGTACGAGAACTCTGGCACGCAATAGTATTGGCTCAGTAGTATAATTCATAAGTGAATGAAGTTCCAAATATAAAAAATTGTAAACTTCTGTATGTTCTTTGTGTTGCTATAAATCAGTGGTTCTTGACTAGAGGTGATTTTGCACCCACTCCACCCGGGAATATTTGGTAACTCCAGGGGACATTTTTGGTTGTCACAACTTGGTAAGTGTATTGCTACCTGCCAGCAGCTAGTGGGTAAAAACTGGGGATGCTGCTAAAATCCTATAATGCACAGGAAAGCTCCCACCACAAAGGATTACCTTGGCCCCGAATAATGCGGTGGAGGTTGGGAAACTCAGCTATTAAAGCCATTATTGCCTTCTTTGTTCAGGATTTTCTTAGGATTTAAAAAATTGTAAATATGTAGTAAGGTTAAAAATCAGTTTTAAGTGTTTGCAAGAGGTTGGGGGTAGAGAGAGATGAATAGGCTGAGCGCAGAGGACTTTTAAGGGGTGAAACTACTCTGTGTGATAGTCGTGATGCCAAGAGTGAACCCTAATGTAAATTATGGACTTTGGGTGATTATAATGTGTCAGTGTAGATTCACCTTTTGTGTGGGATATTGGTGCTGGGGGAAGCTGTGCATGTGTAGGGGCAGGAGGTAGATGGGAAAATGCTGTACCTTCTGCTCAATATTGCTGTGAATCTAAAACTGCTCTAAAAAATAAAGCCTATATAAAAAAAAGCAGAGTTTTACCAAGGCACATAGGTTTTCCAGCTCTTTGATGTTCAAATCGTGGTCTTCAGATCAGATACATCAATGTTACCTGGGAGCCAGCTTGTTAGAAATGCAGACTCTGGACCCCAGGCCACACCTGCGGAACAAGGACCTGCCATTTAACCGCAACCTGGGCCCAGCACAAGCACATTTGACTTTGAGAAGCAATGGGCCAGGACACCCATTCCCATTCTTGGCTGTTCGTTGGAACCACCTGGAGAGCTTTTAAAAATCCCAATGGCCAGGCCACCCCCCGCGCCAATTAAATGAGAAGCTGGGGGCTGGGGCCCAGCTATTAGTATATATATATATATATATATATATATATAT
>NW_006780322.1:1599383-1619493 GCF_000442215.2 Lipotes vexillifer
GGGGCACGAACCCGTGTCCCCTGCATTGGCAGGCGGACTCTCAACCACTGCGCCACCAGGGAAGCCCATGTATTTTTAAAAACACCTCAGGTGATTTCAGTGTGCACCCAAGTGGTGAATGACTGCAGAGACCATATGCAGAAGTGACAACAGACTTAGTAAGAAACTGGTTTTGTGACTTGGGCCCTTTGTAAAACTACCGAGTAAGGGCCAGGTGGCTGGGGTTAGAGAGGATTTGAGACGGAGGGTCTCCTTGGAGAATGTGGGCATGAGTGAGCCTCAGTCTCCCCCAAACCTCAGGGCCTGGGAGAGCTTGGTCTGCGTGTCCTGGATGTGGGGATGCAGCGCACTGGGGTCTGACAGCTTCCTGAGCAGAGGCTGAGTTGGCAGGGCAGAGGGAGCTTGGCCACACGGGGACTGAGGTGACTTCCACCGAGGGCTGGTCTGGGGGGGGCCTGTTTCTCATGGACCAGAGTGAGCCTCGTGGTTGAGAGCTCACCAACTGGCCTGAGGGCTGTGGGCCCTTCTAGTGACAGTGAAAATGGGAACGGGCCAAGGGAGAAAATTCATCTCCCCCTTCAAAGCAAGTGCAGCAGGGGGTTCCCGCGGAGGTGCACACTCAGGAAGTCATCTATATTAATTAATTAATTTATTTTTATTATTTTTTTTCTAGTTTTTTTTTAACATCTTTATTGGGGTATAATTGCTTTACAATGGTGTGTTAGTTTCTGCTTTATAACAAAGTGAATCAGTTATACATATACATATGTTCCCATATCTCTTCCCTCTTGCATCTCCCTCCCTCCCACCCTCCCTATCCCACCCCTCCAGGAAAGTCATCTTTAAATCACAGAGTGTAAAGCCATTTTGTAACAGTACCTGTCAGGTGGAAACTCTTCTGTCGCCCATCTCCTTACTCCTTCATCCTCTCCCCCGCTCCCAAGACCCCCAGCCCTGGAGGGGCAGATGCCATAGCTACTGGCCAGGGGAGGTAGCGGAGTGCCAGGCAGTGAAACAGAAAACAAGTCTTCTGCCCAGTGCCCACCCCCAGTTGCTCCCTATAGACACCCCCCTCACCTCCATAGGGGAGAAAATCAAAATCAGGTTTGAGGATTTTATTCTCACTCAGGGGCCTGGATGCTTCGAATTTAGTCACTATTTGGGACTTCAAGCAATTTTTATTATCTGAAAGTGAGATAGAGAAAAAAAAATAATGCTCCAATTTTTAACCCAAGGGTTGGGGGTAAAATAACACCGCTCACTGAATAAAGCTTAAAGGGCTGATGATGGGAGACAGGAGTAAAGGAGCCTTCTGATGCCACTGTATGATCCAGGCCCAGTGTGCAGGCTATAGAAGAGGGCTAGATCCTTCCACATAATTGGGTGATGAAGAAGAGAAGGAAGGGTCTTGGGGTGAGGGGCAAAGAGAGAGAAAGAACTGGGAGAAGGGACTCAGAGAGCAAAGGCAAGGGCATGGGCTTGTCCCCGAGAGATGTGGACCAGGGGCCCTGCAGTGCTGGCACGTCCCAATGTGCCGCTCTGAGAGTCTGTGCGGGTCACACATGTGCATGTCTGGATGTCTAGACCCATATCACTGCACTTTGTCTTTTTCTAAGCAAGACGAAGCAGTTAAGCCAAGGGTAATTAGGTTCTCTTTTCTTTGAGTTTGTGTCAGGATTAAATGACTCATCTCTTCCCTCAACCCGCCCCCTCCCCTCCCCTGTCACACTTGGGCGAGAAGGGTCAGTCAGGAGCAGAGAGCTGTTCTCAGAGTCTGGCTGGTTCCAATGACACCTTGTGGCTCCACTTGGCCCCTCTGCCTTTTCCCGTTCAATAAGTAGGCAAAATTGGGACCCCAAGCAGCCAAACAGTGCTCCTAGAGGGGGCCCACACCCTCACCTGCCCCAAGTGTCCAGAGGGAGAGCTTCCAGGCCACCCTGGGTCCTGCCTCGAGCAGGAAAGGAGGACAGGGTGGGGTGCTCCTGCCATCCCCTCCTGGAGGTGCCTTTGCCATCCACAGATCCACACCCTTGGTCTCTTTTCCTCTTTCTGAAGGAGCTGGTTGGATTGGCCTGGGGGGGATTTAAAGTCATGTTTTCTCCATCTTTCCAGCTTGCTCAGGGGTCATCTGAGAGGATCCTACAAGCAGGATATACATTCTCTTCAAACACTGTTGAGAACATTTTCAAAAATTGTTCTTATGCCAGGTCGCAAACACATTATCAATAACCTCTAAAATGTACAAATTGTACAGGTCTCATTCTCTGACCAGAATTAAGAAAACTAGAAATTAAAAACCATACGATAAACAAACAACAAAAGCACTGAACCACTTGGGAAATTAAACGTCACTTTTCTAAGTCACTCTTGGGTCGAAGAGGGGGATACATACATCCATAACGGGCAGTATAGAACATAATGATCATGATGACCACACAGAGAAATAAATGAGCCAAACATTTATTTCCAGATGCCAGAAAGAGAAAAGCAAACTACCACCACCATCACCACCACAACCCAAAGAAACAAGAAGGAGAAGCTAATAACAAAACCCCCAGAAATTAATGAATTAGAAAATGGGAAACATAAATTGATAAATGCATTCAGAGTCTGGCTCTTTTAAAAGACCAATGACTTAGAGAAACCATTGGCAAAGCTAATCAAGAAAAGGAAAATGTGATCATGCAGAAATGAGAATTGGTATGCAGTAAACAAAAAATATAGAGGAACAGGTTTTATGACTTTATGCTAATAAACTTGAAAATCTCAATGAAGTGGATGGTTTTCTGGGAAAATAAAAATGATCAAATTTGACTGAAGAAGTGATAGAAAAGCTGTATAGATGAATAATCCTGGAGGAAGCTGAAAAAGATGTCCAAAAAAGTATTAAACCCAGACCATTTCAGAGGTGAATCAAGGAACAGATCATTCCCAAGTCATTTTTTTTTTTTAACATCTTTATTGGGGTATAATTGCTTTACAATGGTGTGTTAGTTTCTGCTTTATAACAAAGTGAATCAGTTATACATATACATATGTTCCTGTATCTCTTCCCTCTTGCGTCTCCCTCCCTCCCACCCCCCCATCCCACCCCTCCAGGCGGTCACAAAGCACCCAGCCAAGTCATTTTAGTAAGTCAGTGTTGCCCCGACACAAAAGCCAACCAGTCAGAAAGGTAAAAGAGAAACTGCAGCCCAATGTCACAAATATAGAAACAAAATATTAGAAAATCGAATGCAACCAAATGTGTAAAATAACAATACACCATTATACCAGCAGGGCTAATATTAGCAAAGCAAATGTTATTCAATATCAGGAGATCTCTTAATGTGATCAATTATGTTAGTAGATCAAGGAGAAAAACCACATTATCGCTGTCTTAAGAGCTTAGGTTTTGAAATCAGAAAGACTGAGTACAAATCCTGCCTTTTTTCTCTTCCTAACTGTGGACCTTGGGCACTTTCCCTATCTTCAAGTTTGGAAAATAATGTCTTAAGTCAGAGGCAGGTACAGATTAAATTAAATAATGAATATAAAACTCTCGGCACACAGCTGGACACATAATCAGGGCTCAGTAAATGAGAGTTTTAGAAAAATTCCAAGACTTTGCCATCCATTCCTGGTGCTGTTTTGTAAATAAAATAAGAATGGAAGAACACTCCTTTCGTATTACAAAGATAGTCTCTCTCAAACCAAAGCAACAGCATAATTAACTGTGAAAACATTAGTGACATCCAGTTAAGCTCAGGAAAAGGATAAGGATGCCTCTACCTCTCCACTATTATTAATGTTCTGGAAGTTCTAGCAATGGGATTAAACAAGAGGATAAAATAAGAGTCACAAATATTCCCAAGGCAGAAACATTATTATCCTCATTTTCAGGGGGTATGTTTTTTTTTGTAATTTGAACCTCTCAAGAAAATCAATGGAAAAAGTCATGGAGCTAAGTAATGAGTTTAGTAGGGTAGCAGTCACAAAATACAGAAATAGAGATGTAAAACCGATACCTTTTTTATGATAATGAGCAAGCCGTTAGAACATATTATGGAAATATATTGCATTTACAGCAGCAACAAAAGTCATGGGAATTAACTCAACAAGAAATGGACAAGATTTATGCAAAGAAAAGAAAAAAATTTTAGAGAGAAACTCAAAATGAGACAAAAGGAGAGACACTCTTTTCCAAGAAGAATCAACAATATAAGTTTTCAGTTGTCCCAATGACACTATAAATAAACAAATTCCAATCAAAATCTCAACGAGGTTTTTTTCTTAGGGAAATCTTGACAAAATTATTGTAACTTTCTCTGGAAGACTACAAGTGTGAAGAGGGAAATGTTGCAGGAGAGCAAGGTGGCTGGACTTGCCCTACCAGATATCGAATAAAATTAAAGACTCCAACAATTAAAACAGATTCACTGGTAAATGAAAACAGACAGATGGATTCATGGGACAGACTCGGAAGGCAGGAACAGATCCAAGTGTGCATGAGAATTTATTATTGATTATGGAGGTATTTCGTAGACCAGTCAATAAACAAATCTCAGCTTCTACTTACGTATATTTTTATTTTTGAGTTTTTGTTCTGGAAAGATTTCAAATTTTTAGAAAAGGTGCAAGAATAGTACAATAAATTCCATTATCCTTCAAGATGATTCACAAATTGTTAGCATTTTACAATCGCTTATGACTTTATGTTAATAAACTTATAAATCTTATGAATTCAAATCCTGGCTTTTTTCCACTTCCTGACTGTGGAATTTACTCACACACACACAATTTTTTTTCTGTAACAACTGAGAGTAAGTTTCAGAAAATATGTACACTTTACCCTTAAATACTTTAGTGAGATTTTCCAAAGAACAAGGGCATTCTTTTATGCAACCACAACACAATGATCAAATTCAAAATATTTAACATTGAGACAATACTATATCTAATGGTTAGTCCATATTCAAGTTTTGCTAAGTTTCCCGTTAATATCCTTGACAGACATTCCTCTTCCTCTATCCAGGACTGGAATCTGGAATCATTCATTATATTTAGCTGTCATGTCTTTAGTTCCCTTTAGTCTGGAATAATTCCTCAGTCTTTCTTTGTCTTTCATGTTACTGATATTTTTGAAACATACAGACCGGTAGTTTTGAAGAATCTCCCTCCATTTCTGTATATCCAGTACTTCATAATTAGAATCAAGTTATGCATTTGTGTGGGAGCACTACACAAGGCATGCTGTGTCCTTCTCGGTGCCACACTCTGGGAGACACACGATGTAGGCTTTTCCATTATTGGTGATGTCAACTTGGATTGATCACTTGGTTAAGTAGTGGTTAATGGATTTCTCCACTGTGAAGTTACTCTATTTCCTTCTGTGATTAATACAAAATCTATGAGAGGCTACTTTGAGGCTGTGTGAATATCTATTACCCATTTTGCCTAAATTAGTTGCTGCTAGGATTGTTGTAAGATGGTGGTTTTCTAACTCTGTTATTCCTTCTGTATTTATTAGTTGGTCCTTTATTGTACAGAAGAGCTTTCTCTCCCTGCTTTTCTCCCTCCCTCTCTCTTCTCTTCCCTCTTCCCTCCTCTCTTTCTTCCCATCAGTATGAACTCATGAATTCTTATGTTACTCGATGGACCATCATCCATTACCGTCATTATTAATTTTGATGCTGAAATTGCCCCATATTTGGCCAGTGGGTCCTTTGGCCTTGTGAACAATTCCCATCATTTGTAAAGCTCTCCTTTGCTTTCTGGCACAACAAGATGTTCCAGGCTCATTTTGTACTTTCTCTGCTCCAGACTTGGAGTCAGCCATTTCTCTAAGGAACTTTGGTTCTTTTTCTTGGGAACTGGTATTGAGAAATAAAGATCTGGGCATAATTAAATGTAAAAAGTTAAATCATGAAAGAACCATAGATGGAGTTGTATAATCTTTGGGTGAGAAAGAACTTTTAAATATAGTATCAAAGGCAAAACTCATAGATCTAACTGTGTAAAATTTAGGAACTTCTCTAGGAAATCATCATAAACAAAATATTGAGAGGTCCAAGGCTCATTCCTTGAATTTCTTCTCTTCTCTTTTCACATTCCTTCCCTTGGTGATTTCATTTGATGTTATGGCTTTAAGGACTATTATGTTCTGATACTTAGCAAATTTGCATCTCCAGCCTGGACCTCACTTCTGGACCCCAGACTTGTGTGCTCAACTGCACATTCAGCATCTTCACTTAGATGTCCACTATGGATCCCAAATGTCTCTACCCCTTCCCAGCTTACTCATACCACATCATCCCTCTATCAGAACAGCGCCCCCCCCCACCACGCCCACCATGGCCCGTAGCTCTCATAACACTTGGAAAAGAAGCCCAAGTCCTTATAATGGCCTCCACAGCTCAACATCATTGGTTCTTAACTCTGGCTGCCCGTTAGAATCATCTGGAAACTTTAAAAGAAGTAGAGATGCCTGGAGCAGGGCCAATTAAATGAGAATCTCTGAGAGTAGGGTGTGGCCATTGGGAGCATAGGAGAGCCCTCAGGGTCCTAATGTGCAGATGTAGCAGAGAACTCCTGCCCTACACAATCTGCCCCATTACCTCTTTGTCTTCATCTCCTACAGCTTCTCCTTTCTCCCTTTACTCGCTCCATTACAACTGAACTGGCCTTTTCACTGTTCTTGAGTACACTAGGAATGCTCCTGCCTCAGGGCCTTTGCACAGGTGGTTTCCTCCTGCCTGGAACTTCTTTCCTCAGACATCTGAATGGTTTGGCTGCCTCATTTCCTTGAAGTCTTGCCCTGACTTGAAGACATGCCCTTCTCACGAGATCTCTTCCTTGTTTAGAATTACAATCCCTATATCCCTGCCAGCATGCTTTGTCCTCTTCCCTGCTTTATGTTTTTTTCTTTAGCACCTCAATAATCTGACATTTTATGTATGTATATATGTATGTATTTATGTATTTATTGTATATCTCACTCCTCTAGAGCAGAGGTTAGCAAACTACAGCATGTGGGTCAAATTCAGCCGAGCCTGTGTTTTTACAGGCCAGCACTGTAAGCTATGAAGACCTAGTCAGAGCACCCTCCTGCACCCATTTTCCCCTCAGCCTCCAGGGACTGCCTCCCTGTTCCACCTCCCAGGCTCCCAGGATCCTCTGGTTGCCATCTCTGTGCTGTGGGCAACTGCCAGGCACTGACTGGTGGAATCTCAGTGCAGGAGACAGAGACTCAGCCAGCAGCCTCCTCTCTAAACAACTGCTCTGGTTGAGATGGCAGGCTTTCCCGGAAAAGCAAAGTGTGTTGGTGTTTGGTTGTCCCTGGGACAGAGGGTGAAACTGCCCATTGCAGCTGCACCTCCCTCCTGCCTGCCCACCCCCCCCAACCCCCCACCTTGGGATAGTCACTCCTCTTCCCAAGAATGTTTGCAATGGATGGCCACCAGTGCAAATTGTGCCCATCACCCCGGCAACTGAGGTGGGGCAGGGAGAAGTGGGAGTCTTCTCTCTTGTTACATAAGTACCTACCTCGAATGTGCCTACTGACCTAAAGTATTTAGTATTATCTGGTCCTTTTACAGAAAAAGTTTATGGACTTTGCTTAAGCTTCATGAAGTCATGTTTTTTTAATCTTATTTTGTTCACTGATGATTTTTCTATATCTGATAGGGTGCTTGGCCCATAGTAGGTACTCAACAAATATTTAATAGATGAATACAAACCAAATGATAAACTAGAAAAATATAATTTATAAAAGTATATTAAATATTATATATAACAAAAAGCCTTAAAATATAAAGAGCCGGCATATGTCATTAAGAAAAACATGAACATACTAAGAGAAAATCAGGTAAAGACAAGAAGACAAAGGTTCACAAAGTAGAAATACAAAGACCAGTAAACATGTGAAAACTCTAACACCAATCAAATAAGTCCAAAATAGAAAAGGATAAGTTTCATTTATCAGGCTGGCAAAGACTAAAACAATGGAAATACCTGGTTTTAGGAAGGCTGTTTGAACTCATTAGTGTATTAATTTCTGGGTAATGAGATTATGGATTTCTTTTTCTCTTTATCTTATATGAATTTTTGAAGGTTTTACACTGAGCATATATTACTTAAGTAATGATCTAGAAAGTTATAAAAGAACAAGTGGAGTTGCTGGGACAGCAGTATGTCTATATGGAAAGAATAAATCTCGATCCTTACCTCTCATAAAAATTAACTCTAAATGGGTCATGGACCTAAATGTTAGAGGTAAAATAATAATGTTTCTAGAAAATAACAAGAGAAAATATTTGACATTGGCTTAGGTAAAGATTTCTGAAACAGAACACAACAAACATGAATCATAAAAGAAAACTGATAAAATGAATTTTATCAAAATTACAAAGTTTTGCTTTTCTAAAGACAACATTAAGAAAATGAAAAGGCAAGCCACAGAATGGAAGAATATATTTACTAAACATGTGTCTGACCCAAGACTTGTATACAGAATATTTAAAGAACTCTTACAACACAATAAAAAGACAAATAACCCAATTTAAAAGTGAGCAAAATATTTGCAGAGACATTTCACCAAAGGAGACACATGAATGACCAATAAGCACATGAAAATATGCTTGACATCACTAGTCTTCAGTGAAATGCAAATTAAACTCACAGTGAGAGACCACTACATGATGCCTGCTCGAATTTAATTAAAAAGATTGACCATACCAAGCATTGTTGAGGACAATCAACTAGCAATCTGATTTATTACTTTGGAATGTAAGGTGGTACACCCACTTTGGAAAACAGTATGGTCCACCTTATCATACCACCTAACAATCCCACTCCTAGATAGTTACCCAAGAGAAAGAATATTTGTCCACTGACATAATTGTATGTGAATGTTCACAACAGCTTTATTCATACATGGCCCAAACTGGAAAGAGCCCAGCTGTTCATCGACTAGCAAATGGGTAAAAAAATTGTGGAATTTCCATATAGTGAACTTAACAATAAAAAGAACAAAATAGTGATATATACACAACAGCATGAATGAATCTCAAAAGCATTATGCTAAGTAAAAGAAGTAAAGCATAAAAGGCTACCTACTATGTGAGTCTATTTATGTGAAGTTCTAGAAAAGGCAAGATTATAGTGACAAAAAGTAGATCAATGGCTGCCTGAACCTGTGGGACTATTGGAAGGGACTAATACAGAGAGATACCAGGAAACTTTTTTTTTTTTTTGCGGTATGCAGGGCTCTCACTGCTGTGGCCTCTCCCGTTGCGGAGTACAGGCTCCGGATGCTCAGGCTCAGCGGCCATGGCTCACGGGCCCAGCCGCTCTGCGGCATGTGGGATCTTCCCGGACCGGGGCACGAACCCGTGTCCCCTGCATCGGCAGGCGGACTCTCAACCACTGTGCCACCAGGGAAGCCCCAGGAAACTTTCTAGGGTGATGAAAATGCTTTATATTTTGATTATGACAGTGGTTACATGACTGTATATAATTTCCCAAACTCATCAAACTTTACACTTAAAATAAATATTAATGTGTATAAATTATAACCTAATAAGGCTGATATAAAAAATCACAGGGAAAAAAGTAGAAAAATAATAGGAAGGACATTCAAAAAAGAGGGAATGCAAAGAGATCTCCTTCTCATCCTCAGAGTGGGAGGGGATCACTGGAACCTGAGGGATATTGTGTCCTAAGACAGAGAACACAGTGTTTTTGGTAAGACAACAGGTCTTAAGAGTAATGCTTAAATTAAAGCTGTCAGCCTTGGCCATACCTCACCACCGTAATTCTCAAGAAAAATGCTGGCCTAGACAGAATTTTCCCCATTCAAGGGTGAATAATAAACAGAAAGGAATCATCAAGAAAACTGGTACAACAGAGAAAGGAGAAAAGACACATAAAAGTAGAAAGCTGATGAAGAATGTATATTGGGGAAAAAAATTACCTCAGGAAACAGAGGAGCATGTCAGCAAAATACTCTGTCCTTGATCTCAAAGAAATTAATGAGAACATGAACTCTTAAGGGGTAAATGGAAGGAAGAGAAGAGATAAAAGAGATTGAAGAAACAACTTTAAGACAATGGAGAGAGATTAAGAAGTGAGCCAATAAAGATAAAAATATAGAAATGTAAGATAACAATGTGTGTTAGAAACATAAAAATCTTATTGGCAATCACAAAAATTGAGCATGCTTTTGAAATCAGAGTAAGATGCATAGTGGAAAAATATGAGAAAAATCTCATAAAATGAAATGGAAAGAACAAATAGAAAAAATAGGTTAAATGTTCAAGATATACCAAAGAACTCCAGCGTGTATGCAATTGTTGTTCCATTAGAAGTGATAGAGTAAATGGAGGAGAAAAAAATTCAAAAGTAAATGAAAACTGTCCTATAAAGGAAGATCTGAATGTACAGTTTGAAAGGGCACGTTTATGTTCTAGAAAGAACATATCCTAGTGAAGTAATTAGGTATT
Source organism: Lipotes vexillifer (assembly GCF_000442215.2). Taxonomy (NCBI): domain Eukaryota; kingdom Metazoa; phylum Chordata; class Mammalia; order Artiodactyla; family Lipotidae; genus Lipotes; species Lipotes vexillifer. The sequence continues at coordinate 1,609,865 of NW_006780322.1, forward strand.
AAAGTTAAAGAAAGAATCACATGGGCATCCAGGAAGAAAAAGCAAGTCACTCAAGGGAGGAAACGATATCAGCTGGCCTGAGCCTTATCCCCAGTGACATTCAGTAGCAAAAGAGAGTGGAGCAATGTCTCTAGAGTTCTGAAGGACATATGACCCAACAAGTTTTCACTCAGCCAAACTGTCACTCAAGTCTACAGGCAACAGTCATTCACAAACCTGAAAATATGCCAGGACCGTTGCATCTGGTACTTCTCGAAAAACTACCTGGGGATGGAATCCAGTTAATCAAAGATTGAATCTAAATAAAGAACCCTGGAATGAAGACACCATTATATTAAATGGCGGGTGATGAATCTTTAATAATAAATTTATGTGTAGAACTATTATGTTTATATTATAAATATAATATTGAAAATGTAAAAACTCTTGTTGTAAAGGCACTGAAATTTTGGGATTGCTTGTTACTGCAGGCTAAACTAGCACAAGCTAATTGATACAACAATATTGGTCTAACAAACCAGAGTTTATTTGAATGAGAGACTGAGGGGATTTCGGGGAAAGAATTTGTCCTAAGATTAGAAAGATCTTAGTTTGTCTTGGAGAGGCTAAGGGAGCCTAATACAGGGTGATGTCTTTTACTTAAATATGTTCTTGACCACATCCCATTAATTCATATCTTATCCTTGGGGGAGAGAGAGCTACAGTGCAAGTAAAAGCAAAATATCTGTTTCACTAAAAATTGAAAAGATAGTGTGGCCAGAACAATTAGCTTTGAGATTCTCTCCCACACTGTAACATGATGAAGGAAGAGAGAGTCTGTCTCAATGGCCTGACCCTCTGGTGGCTTTGCATCTTGACGGTTCCAGGCCAGTGGTGGCTGTGCCCACTGGGAAGTGCTGTATGTAGGAACCATGTTCAGGAGTGGAGATCAGAGCCCAGTGGGAAATGGCAGTAGTACACTGTTTGTTACGGTGTGTTGGATGGTGTTAGATTGTGGATCTGGCCTGTACAGAGGATATAGCGATGATGGTTTCAGTTGCAGTTAACAGGATTGTTAACAATGGAAACAATAAAGGGAATTTATAGGCTGAGTATATGGAAATGTCCAGCAATGCAGTGAGATGAAGGTAATTTTTTCCAGAAGTCTAAGGATGTCACTGAGGACTTGATTTCTTTCCATCTCTCTGTTTTATTTCCATGAGATCAACTTCATCCTTCAAATGGGTCCCCTTGTGTTTGCATGATGGCTATACCTCCAATTCCTCAGCTGACACACACAAGCAGGTGGGAAAACAAAATCACTGAACACAGCCCTCGATCTTCATTCTTTTGTCGTTGTTGTTGTTTTTCGCTGCGTGGCACGCAGGATCTTATTAGCTCCCTGACCAGGGCTTGAACCTTTGCCCCCTGCAGTGAAGCACAGAGTCTTAACCACTGGACCACCAGGGAAGACTCTCTAATTCTCTTTCTTTTTCTTAATTTTCTTTCTTTCTTTCTTTTATATAGCAGGTTCTTATTACTTATCTATTTTATATATATTAGTGTATATAAGTCAATCCCATTAGATCTTCATTCTCATTGGACCAGTTTAGGTCATTTATCCAAACTAATAATAATGTAAAGGGAATGACATTATGTAATTGGCTTAGACCAGCAGTTCTCAACCAAGGTCAATTTTGCCCCCAAGAGGACATTTGGCAATGTCTGAAGGCATTTTATCACAAGTGGTGTGTGTGTATGTGACTGGCATCTAGTGGATAAGGGCCAGATATGCTGCTAAACATCCTACAATGCATAGGCCAGCCCCACTCCCCACTCCAAACAAAGAATTATCTGGGCCAAAATGTCCACAGTGCTGAGGTTGAAAAACACTGGCTTGGACCAATCAGGATCCCCTTTAGAGTTGAGATGGGGTCAGGACCTTCAAACTGCCTGGCAGCTACACGCAGGAAGGATGAAATGGATGCTGAGAAGGCAGTGTGATACCTTCCACCAGGGCTGATGAACCTCTAGCTGGCAAATGGACTTGTGTGTTGACATGGGTAAGGCACTACTGGGGCCTCCTAGAAATACCTGGAGTGGAGATTGTAAGATGCCAAATTCTTGTACAATGTGGACCAGAGAAATCAGGGTTATTGTCAATAGGTTGACTTCATTTGCTCCCAGAAGCTAGTGAGGCCTTGGCCAGCCCAGGTTATACAATTGTAGGATTTTGGAATAAGACCTGGAGGCCTGGGTACCATTACCTGCTTGAGTTGGGGGGAAGGTCTAGGGATGAGGTCTGGGGCAGAGCAGGAGCTGTAGAAGTGGGCAGCTTCAGAGCGGGAGGGCTGCAGGCCTGGCCAGAGACCTCCTCCCAAAGATGATAAGTATCCCTTGAGGGATGTTCAAAAGGGGAATGGTCACTGGGCTCACATTTTATAAAAATTACACCTTGTGTGGAGGAAGAGTTAGATTGAGGGTGGACATGGGGTGGGCAGGATTGTCTCCAGTTAGGAGACTACAGCAGCATCCAGGGTGAGGCCAGATGACACATGGTACCAAGAAGGAGGTGGAGAGGAGGACATGGGTTTGACAGTTCCTGGGAGAAGGCAGTTATAGGATCTGGAGATGTGATGAATAAAGGAGGTAAGGGAAAGGGGGTAGTCAAGAATATCTCCCACATTTCTGACCAAAACTGCTGGTTGGGTGATGGAACCACCATCAGAGATGAAGCGCAGAGGAGGGGCTGGGGTGCTGGCGTGGGGAGGAGATGGTAGGTTGGGTTTTGAATCTGTTGGGTTTGAGGGCCTTGTGGGATTTGGATCTGGAGCTCAGGAGGGCTAGAAAGAGAGAGCCTGAGGGAGGCCCAGGAGGAAAATCGGAGAGGGAGAGACACTTGGGAGAAGCAGGGAGTTGCCAAGTATCAGACACTACCAGGAAATCATGTACGATAAGGCCTGAAAGCATCTATTGAATTCAGCACCAGGAGGCTGCTGGCGACCTTGGGAACCAGTTTTTCTGCAGTGATAGAGGCGGAAGTCAGATTGCAAAGCCCTGGGGAGAGGATGCGAGGTGAGGAGATAGAGGGGGTGAATCCAGACGCCTCTAAGGATAAGGTTGATCAGGAAGGGAGAAAAAGGAGATGGTGGCAGGAGGAAGGGAAAATAGGATAGACAGAAAATTCAGAAAAACCACTGCTTCTATTAAATTTAGAAACCAAATAATTAAAAAAAGTTAACAGACAGTGAGCTAAATTGCATTAATAAAGGACTTCCACTGAAGGAAAAAAAAAATGAGTGTTAATACAAACTTTAAAAGAAAGTCAATGCTTTTAAGCCAATATGTTTAGCTTTTGTTAAGTAATGATATTTTCTTATTATAAAAGCAATACAGAGAGCAGTCTCCTGGGTTCCCGTACCATGCTGCTCTCTGCTCGAGCGCCCCTTTCCAATAAATTCTTTTGCTTTATCATTCAAAAAAGAAAAAAAAAAGCAATACATGTTACTTAAAACTCTAATTTAAATTTTAATGGCGAAATTAAGTTAATTATATCATTTTACACTAAATATGATTTATAGATATATGAAATACATATACATTTAGTATATATTAAATCATTTTATAATTTATGTAACTGTTTCTCTCTTAGTGAAGTTATTTTTGATTATTACGATGGTCAGAACTTTCATGCCTAGGGGAAGTGGAGGGGAAGAGAGAATGAGATGCCCTGTTCCAAGTTCACAGTCCCCCAAGACCTTGAAGTATCCTGTTCTGACTCAGGGACCCCTTTAATTTCCCACATATTTGAGGAAGAGATAACTAAGGTCGAGGGACCAGCAAGCTCTTGCCAGCGGAAGTCACCATCCTTTTCCAATGCCCAATGCCTCCCTCTCACCTTCCAAGTGAGACCATTTTCTGGAAATTTATTACGTCTGCTTTACATCCATGTTTCAAAATGTGCAATGGCAATACACTGAAAACCTATAGTAGTCGTTTCCTCGTGTGAGTTGGAGGAGTTTGGACTTGACCTTACAAAATGAGTGAGAAATAGGCTCCTATGCTAACCACCCCCTGGTGTAAGCAGGCCTCCTGCTGCCCTGCCTGAATTTTTCCTCCCCTTAGGTGAATGATCCAGAATGAACACAAATGTTCCATTCCACCACTGCCCTTGTGAACCAGTGACTCAGATGATACCCAACCATCGCCTCAGGGTAATCAATTCATGTGCCCATATCCTGCTCTAAGTGGGGGTCAGGACCGCAGGCCCAGAGACAGCCACATGATTGCACAACTTCAAGTCGTCATGGAAGCTGGGAGGGGATCAGGAAGCCTGGCCCAATGCCATTCTGAATTTAAAAACTGAAGAGAAGATGGATTACGGCAGAAGGTATCGTGCCCAAGTTGGCTCCTTGACTGGATGGGTGAAAAAGAAAGTGGTCGTGCCAGGAACCGCCTTGTCTCTGCTAGAAAAACCTGTGAAACACCTTCATATTCATTTATGATGGATTATGAATTAAAAGGAGGGGGCAGGTGTGTCTATTTTACCCAAAGTTTCTCAGGTCACCCCTGTGGGTCAAATGGTGATCCAGGGGCTAGGATGACCTAGCCCTTCTCTGACCCTGCCTCTTTCCTCCCTTTACAGCTGAGACCTGGTGGATGTCCAGCTACCTAGAAGGTTGATTCAGGAATAAATCCCAACCAGGGTTTTGGGAAATGTAAGGAGCTCAGTGTGGAATTGGTTAAGTCAGTACAGTTACCTCTTATTTTCAGCCATGCTCTGACCTAAAGCCTCAGATCCAGAGATTAGGGGTGGCCTTGAACTCCATCTAACAGAGGGTCCCTCCTGTCCCTGAGCCCTTTCAGGAACTCTGGTCTATCCAAGTGTTGGGTCTGTGTCTGCTGCATCCCCTCTTCCCAGAGAACCACAGGCTGTGCCATCCGGCCTGCCAGGATTGCCATTACCGTCTGAGGCTTAGTCCTCTCTCTGGCCCCTCTGGCCCCTCTTGCCAGGCCTCTCCAAGGATGACCCTGCCTTGGCAGTATCCACTGCCAGTCTGCTCTCTTTCCACTGGCCCAAGCTCACTTCCTGCCCCCGTGACAGCTGTGTGTCCCAAGCAATCGACTGCTCCACAATCATGTTTTGTTTCTGATCCCAGCATTCCCACAGCCTGCAAGCCTCCCGCTCCTGTTCTCACAGGTTGGAGCCAGAAGCACTAGTCCGTGGAACTCCAGGTGCCTGCCATCCCCACTGCCCCCTTATGAAGAGAGTAGCCTTGGGCATCTGCTTGCAAGTGAATGCTGGGTGTTATGGTCTGGGACTTTGCTCCTCTCTGCCCACAGTGAGTTGGCCCAGGAATTAGGACTTGAACCCAAGGAAGCCATTTTTTGGCTGGATGCAGGTGAGACTAACATCCCATGAACTAGCTCAGCCCGGTGGTAAGATTCTGCACATAGGGCTGTTCCATGTTGGACAGTGACCAGCTGGCTCCATCAGATCTTCTCTCTTGGGAATTTTGAAAGTGAAATAACTCATAGAAGTCAGGCAGTGAAAAGGAGAAACAAAGGCAGAGGAAAGGCAGAAGGTCTGCCTGCTTCTGAGTTGGGGAAGACACACTCTGCAGCCGTGTTGAGCATTCCTGGGTACCAGATATCAGTCTGGTTCCCCGACCTGGGGGCCCAACGTGGCTAAGCCCCAGCTGGGGCAGGTTTTTCTCACTTCGCTGTCTCCTAAGGTTGCCCTGAGCCAAGCTTTGGTCTTACCCAGCCTCTCCAGGAGTGAATGGCCACACCTAGGGAGTGTTAATTGAGGAAATGATTGAGGTCAGATGGAGGGAGTTTTCAGCAGAATGTCCTGGCTTGTTATTGATTCTGGTAGCTAAAGAGATGAAGACATAGGTGATGTGCTTATCAAATGAGTGTGTGACTCAGGATTGAGAGGGGTAGCGAATGGGTATCAGGATCAAAGATCAAAGAGACTTAGTGTCAGGCTGGAGAGATGGGCCAAATCCAATGTGATGACACTCAAAGGATAAACAGGAACTGCTCCCTTCACCCACCTTGTAGCACTACAGCTCTTTAAAAATACTTGGCATGTCTCATCGGCTGCAGGAGAGTAGCCCAGAGTGAGGGAGTTGCCCCAAAGGGAAACCAAAATGTTTGAATCCTATAATGAGAGTATGGTCTCTTGTTCAACCTCCAGCTGGGACAAAATGTCATGAGGCCCCATGGGCTATTCTAGTAGTGGGTGGAGCTTTCCATGGGAGGGGTAAAGAGGCCGATGGTGCCCAGGGCATCACCCTAATCTTTCCTTCTTAATCCTTCCTTTCTTCTTAACCCTTCCTTTCTAAACCTTCCTCCTTCCCTCCCTTTCTTCCACCCTCCCTCCCTCCCTTCCTTCCTCTGCTCCTTCCTTTATCAAACACTGACTGAACACCTCTTGTCTGGCATCATGGTAGGTATTTGGCCTCACAGGAAAACAAAGAGGCCAAAGAAGTTTTACAGAGAAGCTTGTGTCTGGAGGAATGAGTAGGAGTTTCGTTTAGTCAAGCAGATTTAGGAGCAAGTAGCGGGGCGGAGGAAGATCATCCCAATTTGAGAGAATGGTGAGAAGTTTAAACTGGCTGGATGTTGGGGAATGGAGGAAGGGAAGTTGTGATTCCCACAGTGGAAGACATTATATATGCTGCTTCAAGGACTGTGGCTTTTATCCTGAGGTTGATTATTAAGAGTTTTTAAGCAGGGACAACACAACCAAATCTGAGATTAGAAGGATCTCTCTGGTGGCAGGATGGAGGATGGTGTAGAGAGGAAAATGATCGAGGGCAGGTAATCCAGTTACCCAGAATGGCAGCCTTCCTTCTCTCGCAGGCAGAAACCACTCCCTGGCAAAGGACTAAAAATGTCTGACACTCACTTTCCTAGCCTCCTTTACAGCTAGATGTGGGCATGTGACCTGGATTGGCCAATGGAACCCAAGGGAATACTCCTGGGGATGGGTCTCTGGGGAAGAAAATTCTTCCCTGATAAAAAGAGAAAATTGAGGTGGAAAATGTCTTCTTCTTTGCCTTTACACTTTGCCTTGTGCGAATGTGATGTTGGATTCCGTGGCTATTGTCTTACACACTTCAGGGGAAAGCCACGGGAATCAAGGCACAGCTGACCCCAGTCCCTAACATCTGGGTGGCTGAGTTAGCCAGTCCTGGTTGCCTGCCTCCTGGCTACCTGTTGTGGAATAGTTGAGGCTAACATTTTTTGAGAGGTCTCCCAAGAACTTTACATGTATTGATTCTTTAATTTCTTATAATAACCTCATAGGGAAATTAAAGAAACTATATATATATGATATATATATGATATATATAAATCTATACATATATATTATATATTATATAAAGTTATATATATTATATATAATCTATACATGTTATGTATATAATATATATTATATATATAGCTATATGTATATTATGTATATAATCTATACATGTTATATATATTATATATAATATATAGTATATATTATATATAATATATATAATATATACTATAATATATATATAATATATACTATATATTATATAATATATTATAATATATAATATATAATATATATAATATATATAATAATATATTATATATATTATATACATAATATATGTATATTATCTATGCATGTAACACATGTAGGTTATTATCCATACCTTAGAGATGAGGAAATGGATACACAGAGGGCCAAAGTGACTTGGGCACAGAGAATGCAACAGCTACTGCATAAAAGAACCAGTATTCAGCATCTTATTTGGTCAAGGCTCTACGAGCTGGGCACCTTGTAACTGACAGGCGGAGGCATCCTGACTGTTGGAGGAGCCACTGCTGTGGTCTAGGGCAGAGAGGGTCAGGTGAGCCGGGGCACTGGCTCTGGCATGCGAAGAGAAGATGGGTGAGAGAGACACTGAGGCATAGACGGTCAGCTGTGGTGCCCCACTGGGTGTGGGGAGTGAGGGAGAGGAAGGAGTGAAGAAACTTGCTGCGTGCACTGGTGAAGCTGTGGGGTGACAGGGCAGGAGGGGTCCCTGGGGGAGGAGGAATTTGGTTGGGAACTGTCGAGTGGGGTGTCACTTTGGAGTTGTCAGGTGGCACTGGGGGTCCAGCAGGCCCTCAGAAACTCTCATGTGGGAGGAGAACTGGAGCTCTAGGTCCGGGAGCTGTTGACATAGGCAGGGAGCTAAGCCGTGCGGAGTGGAGTTGTGCAGAATCGAAGGTTTGGAGGTGGTGTGGTTCCTTGGGATGAGCTATCTTCTCACCTCCTCCCCCGCTGTGCCTCTTCTCCCCTCGCAGTGAGGGCTGCAGTGAGGGCTGCAGGGGCTTGAGGGAGCCAGCCGGCCCACAGTGGTGCTAGCAGTGGAGCCTGGGCAAAGGGCAGCTTCCTCTGGGCAGCCTTCCCAGCTTGGTGGGGAGCTGGTGGGCTCCCACACAGCTTACAGCTTGCCCAGTGGCCTCGTTCCCCAGTAATTGGCCTGATTGCCTCGCGTCATCACTTTCATTGATCCTGACTCTCTTGGCCTTTGTGTAGCGGGCGAGTGTCTGTCTGTGAAGATGCCTTTCTCTGTCGAGACTGGGCCCTCCTTTCTCCCTGAGGCACACTCTGGGAGGCAGGTGGTCTTGGCTGATGGTGGGCTGGGAACCCCCCAGGGTTTTACTGGGGCTCCAGGGCAGAGTTCCCATGAGGAGGTATCAAGAGGGGACTTCAGAGGGCTTCCCTGGTGGCGCAGTGGTTGAGTCCGCCTGCCGATGCAGGGGACACGGGTTCGTGCCCTGGTCCGGGAAGATCCCACATGCCGTGGAGCGGCTGGGCCCGTGAGCCATGGCCGCTGAGCCTGTGCGTCCGGAGCCTGTGCTCTGCAATGGGAGAGGCCTCAGCAGTGAGAGGCCCACGTACCGCAAAAAAAAAAAAAAAAAAAAAAGGGGGACTTCAGGGAGATGAGATGTCCTTCCAGGGCTGTGGGGTTCCTGAGTCCCACCTTCTGCCTCCAAAGCCTGAGGCTTGGCTGAGTTCCACACCTCTGCAGCTGTCCTGGTTTGGGGGAGCCCTTGCTCCTCCAGACCCCCAGGTACCTGCCTAGGGGAAGCCTTCAAGGGGGCAACCCTGCTGGGTGGGGCACAACAGGTCACCCAGCTCTGGGGCTGCCAGACCCTCCTGCCTCTCAGTCTGTATCCTCTTTCAAGGGAGAAGGAAGTCCTTGGGCCCACTTCCCTCCGTGGGCAGCGGTACCTCGTGCAGAATAAACCCTGCTCCAGGAGAGGCCCTGGAGCCAGGCTGCTTGGGTTCAAATTCTAGCTGTGCAGGTGCCAGCAGAACAACTTACAGGCACGTTTTTTAACCTCTCTGAACTTCCGTTTCCATTTGTAAAATGGGGCTAATAATGGTACCCACTGCATGACTTTAACGTAAGGATTTAAATGAGATGATCCACGAGCCTGGCGCTGTGGTGTTTTGTTCCTTGGCGTCCTTGTCAGCGGCAGCCCTGCTCCCTGCCTGCTGCAGGCACCCTCCATCCTGGGGGAGCAGACAGACAGGAGACAGCACCGTCTGAGGCAGGCTGCGACTGTGTCCAAGAGGAGCTGATCCGTGAAGCGGAGCCTGGCAT
>NW_006780322.1:1619647-1628311 GCF_000442215.2 Lipotes vexillifer
CTGGCATCCCCTACACTCATCTGCCGGATCCCAAATGGAAACAAATACAAAGCCTCTCTATAAACAAAGACGGCGTCTTAAAAGGAGAACAAACCAATGAGCCGGTCTGAACTGGAACTGACCCTCTGGGTTTTCTATCTAAATCGAACACCGCCCCCCAAGCCCCAGACCTGACTGTCCTCCAGGCCTGGACGCCGGTGACTGGTGCACCTCCTCCCACAGCCCAGCCGCGTGCCGGGAACTCTCCAGCTGTGGGAAATTCTTCCAGCTGCTTCTCTTACAGTGCCAGCCAGATGGGAGGGGAGATGATGAGGCCCTTGCCCCTTGAGGGACTGAGTTTAGTGGACACGTTCTCCCCGACCCAGGACACGCGAGGCTGAGGGCTCCCATGCTCCACTCCCCCTCCCCCGCGCCCCAGCACCCATCTCGGAGGAGGCAGAGGTCATCATGGACGAACAACGTTAGCGTTTTCGTCTGGTCTCGGCGTCACCTCTCTTTCACCTTCCCTGGGGCACACGGGCTGCCTCCGCCCACCTCCCAGCCCCAGGCCTGCCCCCCACCCAAGGCTCCCAAGGCCTGTCTCCCACCTTCACAACCTGCGCCACCACTTGTGTTCCTGCCGACCCTTCCTAACTGGCCCATCCCAGCTCCAGCCTGGCTCCCCCCGCATCGCACAGCTGCACGAGGCTCTTCAGGGACAGAGTCACGGGACCGCAGGAGTTTACTGGCCGCTGCAAAGGGCCCGCCTCCGAGCAGTGCCTGGGAAAGTCGTGGCCTCTTCTCCCCGCCGGCCCCCTTCCCCAAACAGCTCTGACTGCATGCCTGTGCCCACGAGGCCCCCATCTCCAAGAGGAGAGAATCGGGGACCTTAGCAGGCGTCCGAGACTCTTCACAGTCTTTCTTAATTTTCACTCCGAGTTCCTGCTTCCCTATATGCCACCCACCTACAGAGCCCAGCACACACCCTCTTCCAACCATCAAGCTCCCCTAGCACCCTCAAGGGGTGACAGGTAGTGGGCCTGTGCAGTCACTGCTTCCAAATCTGGCTGTTTTATGTCCATGCCTCTGCTCATGATTCTCAAAGTGTGGCCTTCTCGCACCTCTGCCCACCCTCCCCCCGCTCCCCCCTCACATGGGACTCTCCTGGGAGACGCGGTAGACGAGCAGACTGCAGGGTTCCCGCAGGGCCCCCAGACCCCATAGACTCAGAGCCCCTGGAGTCACCTCTTAGGCCAGCTGCGCTGGTGGTGTTCAGGTTCTTGCTGACTTTTGAGGAGCCCTGTGGACACTGACGGAGACAAGCCTGGTGAGGGACTGTCTGTCTCGGCCCCACCCTTCCCACAAAGCCCAGCACAAAAGGAACTCGAGGAAAATCATGTTCCATAGGAGGCCTGACCCTCCACGGGTTGGCCTGCCTTCAGGTGGGGACACTCACGTCAGCAGTGATTGAGGAGGGGCTTTACACAGGAGGGAACCTCAAAATACCAGTTTCCTTTATTAAAGGGAGGGGAGAAGACAGACAAGAGGGCTTTCAGGCCAGGGTCCATGCTGGGAGCTCCCAACCTTGTGATGTCCCCAACCTGATGGGTAAAGGACACAGTCCCCATCCTGGGGTGCAAACTGGAGGATGCACCCATGAATCAAGTTTTTCTGAGAAGGTGACAAGTGTGGGGTCTCAGGAAGGGGGGACCAGCTGCCCAGTGATTCCTGAGGTGCTCCTGATCATGGCCGATTCATCCTCCAAGCCAACCATCATTGTGTGTGAACAGGTATAATTGTACACCCTCATTGCACCCTGCACCCTAAAGGGAGGCTGCAGCCAGGCAGGTGTGAGGTGTTCTCCATGCCACTCGGGCCTGACACGAGGGCGACGCTGGCCTTCTGTCCTCCAACCGGTTTTTGACATCCAGTAGCCCAGGCTCCATGGGGCCACCACTCCCTACATCCCCTCTCCCCCGAGGCCTGGCTCGCTCTAATCCTGTTGTCAGCAGTCCATCAGGGCCACCGTGGGCACAGGCAGCATTCAGAGCAGCAGAAACAGAACAATGCATGACTCAGAGTTCCACGCTTCTGTTGTGGGTTCTAATTTTAGGCCATTGTTCCATTCCTCTCTTTGACTTTCCCAGAATTCTAATGGGTGGGGACAGGCCACCTTGCCAAGATGGAGACCAAGGAGGTGATGGGATACAGGACCCAGAGGTGGGACTGAGGCACTTGCTCTGGGGGCTGAGCTGAGAGTGGGCTGTGAAGAAAGATGACCCTTTTAGGACGAAGGGTCTCTGCCACCCTCCAGAGAGCAACGTGAGGGTGGGGAAACTGGTGGCTCTGACCCTTGTAACCTCTCTGTGATTACTCGGAGATGCCATCTGAGCTAAAGGGAGGGAGACCTGGAAACCCCATAGCTCTGAGTCACTTGGATTTACAGCCAAGTCAAAAGCCCCACAGATCTCAGAGAGACGGCAGGCTCGTGCCCTGGTGTATGAGCAGGTGTGCCTTCCGTGGCTGCAGTGCGGGCTGAAGAACGGCTCCATGGCCCCTGGCTTTCCTCATCCCATCCAAAGAGGGACTGGCAACTGCCCTGCTTACTGGTGGTCCAGGCATGAGGTGAACACTGGGTGTGGGCCCTCACTGCCAGGAATCCATCCAGGCACTCTTCCCTTCTTGGGCTCTCAGCATCCGTGTTGATTATGAAGGGTAGACAGAGAGCCACTTTGGGGTCTGACTGCCTTGTGTTCCCGTGTTTCTGGAAAGCTTTTCAGAGCCCACATTTCCCCTGAGCAGAATGTGGTGCGTGATTCATAGCTCCCTGCAGTCTGATACGTGTGTGTGTGTGAGACAGTGTGTATGTGTGTGCGAGTGTGTGCATGTGTGTGTGAGCCCGCGTGTGCATGCCAGCGCAGTAAACTCCCTCCCTGAATAACCATGGTCCTTCCTGGAAACCAGCTTTGAGCTGGGATGTGAACCCCCTCGCCTGACCACCCCCCTCACCTTTCTGCTCTTCACTTCCTCTGAGGTGATTACTTAGGTGCAAGCAGGTGGAAAGAACAGGGGTGGGAATCCAGGATCCCTTGCATCCGGCTCCAACCCTGGACTGCTTGTGTGGCCCTGGGCAGTTTCTTGTTCACCCTGGCATATGTTCTCCCAGAAGCTGGAGCCTTGCCTGCCCTTCCTTTCCTCCTCAGAGAACTTGGGACGGTGGCAGGGCTCTGAAGGGAGCCGTGGGTCCCACTGCGTGTGGCCTTCGGCCCTGTGAGGGTTTCACCGGCAAATGAAGATGGCACTTCTCCTCTCTTGCTGACTCAGGCAGGGGACACAGCAGGCTGGGTGCCTAGAACCCCACGAGGGCTCAGGGGCTGGCACCTCCTTCCACATCCTCCCTGCTTTCTCCCCCTGAGTCCCCTGCCCCTTCACCCCTCATTCAAGGAGGCTCTTTCGGCCCACATGACTTTCTGGACTCCTCCACCAGCTGTGCGCCCCTCATCCCTTCTCATCCACTTTAGGGCTTATTTTCTCTCAATTCAGTGTCCCTTTTCCTTACCCCACTTTCTTTCCCTCAAGATCAGAAATATTTATTCTGTCTCTTCCCCTGCAAATTCCCTGTGCCCACTAATGTCAACACGAACCATGTCTTTATTAGCTCCAGTCCACAAAAGCTTTTTGCACTTCTTCTGGTCCTGAGTGGTCTGCCCCAGTAAATTATCGCCATGTAACAAACAACCCCCAAACTTTAGAGGCAAAAGACAACCACCATTTTATTACATGTCACAATTTTGTGGGTCAGGAATTTGGATGGGGCTCAGCTGGACAGTCCTTCTGCTCCTCGTGATGTTGGTTAAAATCACTCAACAATCCTCAGCTGGTGAAAGGGCTGGTCTGCAAGATCTAGGATGCTTCACTCAGACGTCTGGTACTCCCAGTTGACTTTTCCCAGAGTGAGTGTTCCGAGAGACCTGGATGGAAGCTGCCAGGCGAAGTTCAGCTGGGGCTCTCACCTGGAGCGCTTACAGGTGATCTCTCCAGCATGGTGGTCTCAAGGGTAGGCATTCTGGGTGACAGCCTCAGCTAAGCCAGCCCACATTCAGGAGGAGGGATTAGACTCCACTCTCAATGAGGGGACTAGCGAAGACTTTCAAGCCATCTTTCATTTACCAGAACATCTTTCAAAGTCTTGCGCTGAGGCCTCTCACTTTGCCCTTGCAGGTGAGCTGTTGCTTTGTAACTCTTTCTTAGGTCGTTGATGGTCTTGGCTTTCCCAGCTGGGCTGTGCACTCTTCTAGGGAGGGAGGAGGGGGAGGTCTTGGCCAGATGCTGCAGGCAGAGGCTACACCCAGCAGATGTTTAACAAAGGCAGCAGGAGAGGCCCCCAGGAGCTGGAAGATGAGTTGTACAGGTCGAGCATCGTGTCGATGACACATATTATCCATGAGCTGCCCTCCAAATACCAGGTACAATCATGGGACCATGAAATTCTGGCTCAGAGAACTTGTCAGGGAGCAGGGATGTGGGGTTCCAGGCAGATGAGGCAGCAACCACCTGGTCAAAGTGCGCAGGGCTAGTGCTGTCCCGATGATGGCAGTTCTCACAGGCTCTTGCCTGCTGCAGATTTGAAGCTGGCTGACACAAGTCAGACTGAAGCTTGTCATTTCCACCTGCTTCCGCAACATGGAGCTGTGAGGCATGAAGCGTCAGTGCACAGGCTCTGGAACCACAATGCCTACATTCAAAACCCTGATCTACCACCTGGACTAAGTCGCTGCATCTCCCAGAAGGTCAGGTTCCTTTTCTTTAAGATAGAACAGTTAATAGCACCCATCTCATCATGCTGTCACAAGGATTTAATAAGATAATGAAGGTTAGCCTCTGTCATTACTGTCAGTACTGTCCTCAGTCACTAGGTTCCAACCAGGAGGAGAAGAAAAAGAAAATTTTCAGGAAAATTAGTAAAATTGCAGAGAGAAAAACCATTAATTAAAACACATAAAGAGAATATAATTCATGACAATTTATATGGCTACAGTACTAGTTAATTTACAATATGCCTTCACAAATGTCAGCACCTTACCTAAACCAGTGTTTTAGTTTGATAAAGTTATATGTGTACATGGTTGAAAAAGTCTAGTAGTGCCACCTCTCCCCTCCTCTGAGTCCCACTTCCCAGAGAGAGTCATTTTTAACTTTTTCAGTGACATTAGTCTCCATATTTTTAAGTATCGTACTTAACTATGTCTTTTTGGTTGAACCAATATTTAATCTTGACATTTTGACCATTTAATCCATTCTTCACCATTGAGCCATGTAGTGTACTATGATTACATTTCCTTTCTTGTGCAACTTTTGTTTTCTCTGGGGTCAGTAACTGTCCATTTTCGGTTGCTTTGTTTCTATACCTATCACTTATTAATCCCTTAACTTTCCTAAGGAAGTGAAATATCCTCTCAATATGTTCAGACATATTGTAATTAACACTGGTAATCAATCAACTCCATTTTATTCTTGTCCACATTCTTCATCATATGTTGGTGATCCTTGGTTGTCTGCTCATATTTAAGAATGGGGCACTAAAAATTTACTTGCAAACTATGTGCATGGGTGAAGGTTTTGACTATAGGTGATAGTCTAGGGCAAACTTTCTGGGCTGATTTGTTGGGGGGTACCACTGAATGTCAGTATCTGCTGGTCTTTTCTCCTGGGCTAGTTGGTTTAATCAAAAAGGGATCCACCGTCTCTTGCCCAAGGATGGGAGTGGTGCCTAAATCTTGCTGCAGGAGTGTGGGAGCTGAGTTAGGGGAATAGACTGCATACGCTCTTCACTTAATTCCCCCGTTTACAGGTTGGAATCCTCCCCCGATCCTTGGCTGCTCCCTGTGCTTCTGAATCCAGAGCTTCTCCGTTTCAGTCTCTCTAGAGAGGTAAACTCTAGTCTTCTGCCAGGATGGGAGAGAGTACTGGGGGTCTAATTACCCCTCATGAAGACTTTTAATCAAACCTCCTATTTTCAGCCTCATCTGCACCCCCCTCAATTTAAAAGGTACCTGGTACTTCCAATTCTTAGATTTTTCAGGGACACTGAAGCCCAATTAGCCTATCATTGGTCTTTCTCAACAATTTGTTTGAGTTTCAGCTTTCCGGAGCCTATTGTCAGTTACCATTTGGTTATCCACTTTTCACCTTCCAATATTTTGTGACTGTTTTCTATTCTATTTGTCTTTGTGGGTCTGTACCTAAAAATTATTCACTTTTGTTTTAGTGGGACTTCCAGAGAGAGTGGTCCAGTCTGCCATGTTTAACTGGAAGTCCTAGGGGGCATTACTTAGTCACTTTATAATGAGAAAACTCAGGCTCACAAAGGACGTGAGCTGTGTAAAGACACAAAAACGGTGAAGGGACTTGAACCCAGATCAGGTTCTAAATCTTGCACTTTTTCTTGACCCACCCTTTGGTCATTCTTCTAATGATCATTTATCATAAGACAATTTTGTGCCGCAGGATCTGCTGAAGGTTCAAGGGGGTAATGGGAGGAGGGCTACATCACAGGGTATATAACCCAACATTGAGTATTAGATGCTTTAATACTCAGTTCTTCCCACAACTGGGAATTTATTACTGACTACTCCTTTTCCTTTGGCCCCCAAGCTACTGTCCACTCTGGTCTTCTTTCCTCTCTCTATTTCTCTCCATATTCCAGGTGACTTCATTCTCCCTTTCTCAAGTTACCCATGAAAACTCAAAATTTCTCTCACAGTATTCTGCACAACAATTTAGCTATTTCTTCTGTATTCTTTCCATGCCATGGAAGTAGAAGGAAGATAGGGAATGGGGAAGAATTGATTCTGACTAAATAAAAATTCCATTGTATTAGTTAGGGTAAAAGGGTAAATTTCTGGAAAAAAAGAATCCAAAATTATATGACTGAAAACAATTTATTTCTCTTGTGTTGGGGTAGTTGGTGGAGGTCTATGCTCCATCCAGTCTTTCAGGGAATCAGGCTGATGGCAGCGCTGCCAACTTGAGCATTGGTTTCCAAGGATGTTCTAGTCCTTGTCATCTCAGCTGAAGGACTATGGAGAAATGAATGATCAGGGCCCTCACCTACCCTGTCCTTCCTGGGCAACTAGAAGCCACCCTTAACCAAAAACTAACAGAATGAAAGCAAAGGAAAAAATCTTTTTATCCAGGACTAAAAATTTGAATAGGATCCAATACCTAAACTATTGCTGACAGACTATATTATAAGTCCTAGTCCTGGACAAATATATATATCTTCTGTACTGGCAAACAAAAGTCACCAGACACATGAATAAATTCAGCAGCTCTAAGCAAGCGATTCACTGAGAAAGATAAGGAAATATATAAGAAAATATGAAACAAATGTGTTCCTTTGAACCCTATTTTAAAAAGAAATTGTCTATATATTTCCAGCGAGATGAAGGAGGAGTCTGAAATTAGGATCCAGTGGTAATTGAACCTCTCTTTGGGATTTTTAGTTGTTAATCAATACATTTTCTTTTCCGGCAGGATCCAGGATCTGGGTGCAGATTCCGTCTTCTGTCATCCCTCAGCTCTGCAGTTACTTTGGGCTGGCTTCTTTCTCAGGTAGGCTGTCTACATGGTGGCCCAAATGGCCATTAATAGCTCTGAGACTCACTGGAAATATATAGACATTCTTAGATGTGCTTGGATTCATCTATTACCCCTTCTGAAAAGTTGTTTGAAGAAATATAACTGAGAAATGAATCAAAACAAGAACTCCAATATGGAAGATGTACTATAAAAAAAATGGTGGCAAGCAATACAACTGTAAAACTTAGAGTTAATGTATATATTATTGCTAGTAACATAGTTAGAAATTTAATAAAATGAGAAAAAATTCTTTAGAGAGCTAACCAAAGTGAAAAGAAATTTGTAGTAATAACCGACACCGAAAAGCCTCTGGTTATTCCAATGAAAATCCTCAGATTAGGTTAAATCAGGAAGAGAGATAGATGTGAAATAGGAAAGAATAAGAGCAAACTTGAACCCATCAGGACAGACAGGAACATGTGTCTATCTCTCATTGCTCTAGTAAGCTGGCATCAACTGTAGGTGCAACAGAGTCAGAATTCTGAGGAGCAGGAAGAGATCCAGTGGAGCTGAGGGCCTGGCTGCTGACCGCACCAAGATCAGCCAGCAGGTATGCAGCATTTGTGAACTGCAATAGTACCTGGCCCTACACTGACCTTTGGTGTAAAACAAATGACTGCTCCATCACTTCTGCCTTCCAAATCCCATGTAAATTTCCTTTGGAGGCCATTCTAATGCACAATCATATAAGGAAATGAATTCTGTGAAATGCAATTCTTCCAGCCTAGCTAAGTGGTCAGAGTACAAAGCCATCATCATAACTAAATAAAAGCAAATGAAAGCAAAGTGCATTCAACAGTTAACTCAAAAACTTAGAGAAGAGTAATAAAACAAACCTAATGAAAGTAAAAGGAAAAAATTAATAAAGACAAAAGCAAAACTTAATGAATTAGGAAATGAAGACTCAATAGATTTATTAAACAAACCAAAGTGTTTATTTGTGCAAAGGCTAATAAAATAAGAAAATCTTAACAGTGCTAATAAAACAAAAAAGTACACACAAAATGTTATGAATGAGAAATAGCATAAAACCCTGGAAAGAGT
>NW_006780322.1:1628330-1642788 GCF_000442215.2 Lipotes vexillifer
AAAGAGTGACATAAAAAAAGTACAGCAATATACAATTGGAAATTCAAACTTAAAACACCAGTTTCAAGAGCATTAAAACCTTAAAATAATCAAGGATAAATATAACAAATTATGAGCAAGACATGTACACTGAAAATTACAAAACCTTGCTGAGAAATTAAATACAACTGAAATAAAAAGAAATATATACCATGTTCATGAACTGGAAGACTTAATATTGTTAAGATTTCAGTTGTCCCCCTTTCTATAGATTCAAAACAATCCAAATAAAAATTCCAGAAAGCTTATATTTTTTGGAGGGGAGAAGTAGAAATTAACAAACTGATTCTAAAATTTATATAGAAATGCAAAAGTTCTAGAATACCCAAAACAATTTGGTAAAAATGGACGAAGTTATAGGACTTAAATTATTTGATTTCATGAGTGTTAAAGAAACAGGAATCAAGATAGTGTGGTACTGGTGTGAAGACAGATCAATGGAACATAGATAGGCATTTTCTACACAGGTGCTAGGTAATTCAATGGGGATACTTTCTTCAACACATGGAACTGAAACAATTGGATATCCATATGTAAAAAAGTGAACCTCGATCCTTACCTCACATCATAAAAAGTGAACATGAAACAGATTATAGACCTAAATGTAAGAGCTAAAACTATAAAGCTTCTAAAGGAAAACAAGAAAACCCTTGTGTTGTTGGGTTAGGCAGATTTCTTAGGACATAAAAAGCACAAAGCGTAAATTTAAAAAATTAACATCAAAATAAACAGTCTTGCTATTTGAAAGACGATGCTGAGAAATTGGAAGATTGGGAGAAAATATTTGCAAACATATCTGTTATGTAAATAATTCTTATACATTAATAATAAGAAGGCAAACAACTGAATAAAAAGTGAGTAGAAGATTTGAATAAAGACTTCACCATTAAAGGTATGGAATGGCAAAAAGCACATGAAAAGATGCTCAACATCATGAGTAATCAGGAATAATATACATTAAAACCACAATGAGATATCTCTATGCACTTACTAAAATTAAAAAGACTGATCATAACAAGTGTTGGCAAGGATGTGAAACAACAGGAACTCTCATACTTTGCTGATGGGAATGTGAATTTCTTATAAATTTAAAATATATCCCAGCAATCCCATTCTTATTTATCCAAGAGAAATAAACAAGGTGCCCACACCTAGATTTGTACACAGAGGTTTATACAGCAGCTTTATTTGCAATAGCCTCTGAATTGGTTTCCTGAGGCTGCTCTAACAAATTGCCACAAACGTGATTCCTTAAGACAACATAAATTTATTCTGTCACCGTTCTGGAGGCCAGATGTCCAAACAGGTCACTGGAATATAATCAAAGTATAAACATGGCCATAAACATTTTTGAAACTATAGGGGAGAACACAGTTCTTGCCTCTTTCAGCTTCTAGAGGCTGCTGGCATTCCTTGGCTTGTAGCACTCCAACATCTTCAAATTTCTCCCTGCTCAGTCTGCACATTACCTTCTCTGCTGTGTGTGTCAAATCTGCCTCACTCTTACAAAGATACATGGGATTGCATTTAGGGCCCACCCTGGTAATCCAGGATAATCTTCCCATCCCAAGATCCTTTATTTGATCACATCTGCAAAGATGCTTTTGTAATGTTTACAGGTTCTAGGGATTACTATGTGAATATTTTTAGAGGGCCATTTTTTCAGCCATGGCCTCAAACTGGAAATAATCCAAATTTTCATCAACTGATGAACGGATAAATACATTTTGGTATATCCATACAATAGGATACTATTCACCAATAAAAAGAGCCAAACTCCTAATATATGCATGCATGAATCTCAAAAACATGCTAAGAAAATGAAGTCAAATATAAAACACAAATTTTATCTGATTCCATTCCTACAAAATTCTAGGAAAGGCACAGTTACAGTGATAGAAATCAAACCAGTAGTTGCATGGGGGAGGGGCTGGAAGAAGGTATTGACTGTGATGGGGCAAGAGGGAACTTTTTTGGCATGATGGAAATACTCTGTATTTTTGGTGGAGGTTACAAGAATGCATTCATTTGTTAAAACCCACTGAACTGGACACTTAAAATGGGTGGGTTTTTAAATGTTAATCACACTTCGATAAAGCTAATATTAAAAAGGAAAGACTAAAAGGCTGAGAAATTTGAAAATCTAGTTGAATTGGTTGAGTTTTAAGGAAAATATAACTAAAATAGAGTCAAGAAGAAAAAGAAAGTCTGAATAGAGCAATAAACATGGAATAAATCAAGAAGTTTGTGAAGAACTTTGCCCCTTTTCCCCATATCATCTAAACTGAACCATAGGAACAGAAGGTAGACCTGCTTGCTGGTGATTTATTTCAAACGTGAGAGAATTTCTTTTCTTTTTTTTTTTTTTCTTTTTTTTTGACAGTTTTATTGCATTATCAGCTGTTTTCTTGTGTTTACATTGTTCTGAGTACAATGCTTGAAAAAGTTTTCCTTTTAGAGAGTGAAAAAAATAGGTATCATGTTAAACCTGGAGGTTAATTTTGTTCAACAAATGTCTATATGTTTCATAATCCAACTGTAAGGCAACAAGTAGCAACCAGAGAGATATGTACTCAAGGAAGACTCAGGGTAGTGTTCTGTAGTCCAGTTAAATGTTGTCTCATGCATTTCTCCCCTCAGACCCCTTACTTAGGACTGGTGAATTAATGATAGGAAGAAAAATAAATGTCTTGTTTAATTTTTAAGAGGACTGTTACCTATTAAAGTCTTTATTTTATTGGAGTATAACTGCTTTACAATATTTTGTTAGTTTCTGCTGTACAATGAAGTGAATCAGCTATATGTATACCTATATCCCCTCCCTCTTGGACCTCCCTCCACCCTGCCCCCCATCCCACCCATCTAGGTCAGCACAGAGCACCGAGCTGAGCTCCCTGTGCTTTATAGCAGGTTCCCACTAGCTATCTATTTTACAGATGGTAGTGTATTTATGTCATACTTAATCTCCCAATTCATCCCACCCTCTCTTTCCCGCCCATATTATGTACCACATCTTCTTTATCCATTCATCTGTTGATAGACATTTAAGCTGTTTCCACGTCCTAGCTATTGTAAATAGTGCTGCAGTGAACACTGGGATACATGTAACATTTTGAATTTTTTTCTCAGGGTATAAACCCAGGAGTGGGATTGCTGGGTCATATGGTAGTTCTATTTTTAGTTTTTTAAGGAACCTCAATACTGTTCTCCACAGTGGCTGTGTAAATTTACATTCCCACCAACAGTGCAAGAGGGTTCCCTTTTCTCCACACCCTCTCCAGCATTTATTGTTTGTAGATTTTTGAAGATGGCCATTCTGACGATGTGAGGGGATACCTCATTGTAGTTTTCATTTGCATTTCTCTGTGACGTTGAGCATCTTTTCATGTGCCTCTTGGCCATCTGTATGTCTTCTTTGGTGAAATGTCTATTTAGGTCTTCTGCCCATTTTTTGATTGGGTTGTTTGTTTTTTGATATTGAGCTGCATGAGCTGTTTGTATATTTTGGAGATTAATCCTTTGTCCATTGCTTTGTTTGCAAATATTTTCTCCCATTCTGAGGGTTGTCTATTCATCTTGTTTAAGGTTTCCTTTGCTGTGCAAAAGATTTTAAGTTTAATTAGATCCCATTTGTTTATTTCTGTTTTTATTTTCATTACTGTAGGAGGTGGGTCATAAAGGATCTTGCTGTGGTTTATGTCAAAGAGTATTTTTCCTGTTTTTCTCTAAGAGTTTTATGGTGTCTTGTTTTACATTTAGGTCTTTAATCCATTTTGAGTTTATTTTTGTGTATGGTGTTAGGTGGTCTAATTTCATTCTTTTACATGTAGCTGACCAGTTTTCCCCACACCACTTATTGAAGAGGCTGTGTTTTCTCCATTGTGTATTCTTGCCTCCTTTGTCATAAATTAGGTGACAATGTGTGTGGGTTTATCTCTGGGCTTTCTATCCTGTTCCATTGACCTATTTTTCTGTTTTTATGCCAGTACCATATTATCTTGATTACTGTAGTTTTGTAGTATATTTTGAAGTTAGGGAGCCTGATTCCTCCAGCTCCATTTTTCTTTCTCAAGATTGCTTTGGCTATTCAGGGTCTTTTGTGTTTCCATACAAACCATACATTTTTTTGTTCTAATTCTGTGAAGAATGCCATTGATAACTTGATAGAGATTGCATTGAACCTGTAGATTGCTTTGGGTAGTATAGTTGTTTTCACAAAATTGATTCTTCCAATCTCCAATTGTTGGAGAAACAGATATTTCTCCATCTGTTTATGTTATCTTTGATTTCTTTCATTAGTGTTTTATAATTTTCTGAGTACAGGTCTTTTGCCTCCTTACATACATTTATTCCTAGGTATTTTATTCTTTTTGTTGTGATGTAAATGGGATTTTTTCCTTAATTTCTCCTTCTGATCTTTTGTTGTTAGTGTGTTGGAATGCAAGAGATTTCTGTGCATTAATTTTGTATCCTGCAACCTTACCAAATTCATTGATTAGTTCTAGTAGTTTTCTGGTGGTATCTTTGGGATTTTCTATGTATAGGATCAGGTCATCTGCAAACAGTGACATGATTTGGATTTGGATTCTTTCCAATTTGGATTCCTTTGATTTCTTTTTCTTCTCTGATTGCCATGGCTAGGGCTTCCAAAACTATGGTGAATAACAGTAGCAAGAGTGGACATCCTTGTCTTGTCCCTAATCTTAGAGGAAATGCTTTCAGGTTTTTGCCATTGAGAAGGATGTTTGCTGTGGGTTTGTCATATATGGCCTTCATTATGTTGAGGTAGGTTCCCTCTATGCCCACTTTCAGGAGAGTTTTAATCATAAATGGGTGTTGAATTTTGTCAAAAGTGTTTTCTGCATCTATTGAGATGATCATATGGTTTTTATTTTTTAATTAGTTAATATGGTGTATCACATTGATTGATTTGCGTATATTGAAGAATTCTTGCATCCCTGGGATAAATCCCACTTGATTATAGTGTAAGATCTTTTTAATGTGTTGTTGGATTCTTTCTTTTTTTCTTTAACATTTTTATTGGAGTATAATTGCTTTACAATGGTGTGTTAGTTTCTGCTTTATAACAAAGTGATCAGTTATACATATACATATATCCCCATATCTCTTCCCTCTTGCGTCTCCCTCCCTCCCACCCTCCCTATCCTACCTTTCTAGCTGGTCACAAAGCATCGAGCTGATCTCCCTGTGCTATGCGACTGCTTCCCACTAACTATCTATTTTACATTTGGTAGGGTATATATGTCCATATATACACTACCACTCTCTCACTTTGTCCCAGTTTACCCTTCCCCCTCCCCGTGTCCTCAAGTCCATGCTCTAGTAGGTCTGTGTCTTTATTCCCGTCTTGCCCCTAGGTTCTTCATGACCTTTTTTTTTTTTAAGATTCCATATATATGCGTTAGCATGCGGTATTTGCTTTTCTCTTTCTGACTTACTTCACTCTGTATGATGGACTCTAGGTCCATCCACCTCATGACAAATAACTCAATTTCTTTTTTTATGGCTGAGTAATATTCCATTGTATATATGTGCCACATCTTCTTTATCCATTCATCTATTGATGGACAGTTAGTTAGGTTGCTTCCATGTCCTGGCTATTGTAAATAGAGCTGCAATGAACATTGTGGTACATGACTCTTTTTGAATTATGGTTTTCTCAGGGTATATGCCCAGTAGTGGGATTGCTGGGTCATATGGTAGTTCTATTTTTAGTTTTTTAAGGAACCTCCATACTGTTCTCCATAGTGGCTGTATCAATTTACATTCCCACCAACAGTTTATGAGGGTTCCCTTTTCTCCTGTGTTGTTGGATTCTGTTTGCTAGTATTTTTACATCTATGTTCATCAGTGACATTGGTCTGTAATTTTCTTTTTTTTGTGGTATCTTTGTCTGGTTTTGGTATCAGGGTGATGGTGGCCTTGTTGAATGAGTTTGTGAGTGTTCCTCCCTCCACAATTTTTTGGAAGAGCTTGAGATAGATAGGTGTTACTCTTCTCTAAATGTTTGATAGAACTTGCCTGTGAAGGCATCTGGTCCTGGGCTTTTGTTTTGATTTTGATTTTTAATTACAGTTTCAATTTCATTACTTGTGATTTTTTTTTTAATATTTTCTAATTCTTCCTGGTTCAGTCTTGGAAAGTTGTACCTTTCCAAGAATTTGTCCTTTTCTTCCAGGTTGTCCATTTTATTGGCATAGAGTTGCTTGTAGTAGTCTCTTAGGATCCTTTGTATTTCTGCGGTGTCAGTTGTAATTTCTCCTTTTTCATTTCTAATTTTATTGCTTTGAGTCCTCTCCCTTTGTTTCTTGATGAGTCTGGTTAAACAAAATTTATCAATTTTGTTTATCTTCTCCAAGAACCAGCTTTTAGTTTTATTGATCTTTGCTATTGTTTTCTTTGTTTCTATTTCATGTATTTCTGTTCTGATCTTTATGATTCTTTCCTTCTACTAACTTTGTGTTTTCTTTGCTCTTCTTTTTGTAGCTGCTTTAGGTGTAAGGTTAAATTGTTTATTTGAGATATTTCTTGCTTCTTTTTTTTTTTTTTTTTTTTTTTTCCTTGCATTATGCGGGCCTCTCACTGTTGTGGCCTCTCCCATTTGCGGAGCACAGGCTCCGGACACGCAGGCTCAGTGGCCATGGCTCACGGGCCCAGCCGCTCCGCGGCATGTGGGATCTTCCCGAAACGGGGCACGAACCCACGTCTCCTGCATCGGCAGGCGGACTCTCAAGCACTGCGCCACCAGGGAAGCCCTTTCTTGCTTCTTGAGGTGAGATTGAATTGCTATAAACTTCCCTCTTAGAACTGCTTTGGCTGCATCCCATAGGTTTTGGATCATGGTGTTTTTGTTTCTAGGTATTTTAAAATTTCCTCTTTGATTTCTCCTGTGATCTCTTCATTATTTAGCAGTGCACTGTTTAGCCTCTATGTATTTGTGTTTTTTACAGTTTTGTTTCCTGTTATTGGTCTCTTATATCACAGCGTTGTGGTCAGAAAAGATGCTTGATACGATTTCAATTTTCTTAAATTTTCCAAGGCTTGATTTGTGACCCAAGATGTGATCCATCCTGGAGAATGTTCCATGTGCACTTGAGAAGAAAGTGTATTCTTCTGCTTTTGGATGGAATATCCTCTAAACTGTACCATAGGAACAGAATGTAGACCTGCTTGCCGGTGATTTATTTCAAACCTGGGAGAATTTCTATGCAACTTAAATTGCTCTAGTGAATAAATAAAGAAGGAAAAGCTTTCCATTTGTTTAATGAAATTTGTTTAACCTTAATACAAAACCATATAAAACAGCACAAAACAGAAAGCTACTAAATAATATGCACTTGGATACAACATTAATAATACATTAGCAAATCAAGTAAATTCCTGTGTGAGAAGAACAACACTACCAAATTAGAGTTCATTCAAGACATACATGGTAAATTTGAGGAACTAAGAAAAATAGGTAGAGATTAACTTTGGACTTTTGCTTCCAACCCCACCCTCTCCAAGTCCCTAGGACAGATGATTTCTATCTGGTGGGAAGGGAGAGGGGAGCTCCTCACAGTGCTTGCTGTTTCTTTCTGGGTTGCAAAGGGTGAATGAAGCCCAGCCCCAAAGAGTTGTTTTGTGGGAGTGCATAGTGATTGAGATGGATTTCTGGTGCCTTCCCTTTTCACCCCAGGTCTCTTCCACACTTACCCTGTCAGCTCTTTGGGACTCACATAGACAGGGGTCTGGCCTTCTCTCAGTTGCATTGACTCACAGAGCCAGCAACATCCCCAGAAGAAAATGAGCTGAGGTCCAAATAATACAGTTTAGAATCACAGCCATTCCAAACAAAAAATAACACACCTGGAGTACAGTTTCCTTCAGAAGGAGAAATATTAGAACAGAGAGATGAACAATTTAGAATTAGAGTAATAAACTAAAAGTGATAGGGAAAGATATTTGCAATATCTAATATCTTAGAATAAGAATAAGGAAACATAAACAAAGACCAAGCAGAAATATTAGTATGAAAAATATGTAGTTAAAATAAATAATAGAACAGTTCAGACAAATAGCAGACAGGATCTGTGTGGAGGGGATGCATTAGTGATGTGGAAGACTAAACTGAGATCACCTTAAGGAAGAGGGAAAAGACAAAGAAATAAAAAATATGAAATGAAAAGCCAAGACATATGGAAAATAAAGTTGAAGTACTAACATCCAGATAATAGAGGTGCCATAAAGAGAAAAAAATGGAGAGGAAGACATATTAGAAGAAATAATGATGATGAAGTTTCCAGAGTTATCTACAGGGAAAAAAGGAGGATAAGAAGGAGGAAGAGAAAGAGGAAGGGGAAGGGGAGAAGAAGAGAAAGAGAAGGCAGAGGAGAAGAAAGGCTTTCGATTGAAAGATACTGCAGAGAATAGATAGAGAAGACAGAATGGAAATGTGCAATTTAAGAATAGCGAAGTCTAAGAGAAAATTCTAAAAGTTTCCAGAGAGAAAGAATAGTTCACACACAAAAGAACAAGAGTTAGATTGACCATAAGAGATTTTTCAAATAAGCACTATATACAGGAAGTCATGAATATCATTTAAAAAATATTAGAAGGAAAGAATTTAGACTCCATAATTTTATATTTAGCCAATACATTTACATATGAGGTCATGACAGAAATATTCTTAGTCCCATAAAGCTTCAGAAGGTCTGTCACTGACAAACCACACTGACAAAAATCCACACTGGCAGCTGTTTTGGATGAAGTATATAATGAGGAAATGCAAACCCAGATTTGGCTACCATATTGAACAGCACAAGTGTAGATCCTTGCTATTCAAAGTATGGTGTTTGAACCAGCATTGGCATCACCAGGGAGCTTGTTAGAAAAACTCAAGTCCCACCCTAAACATCCAGAATCAGAATCTGCCTTTTAACAAGAATCCTAGATGCCTTGAGAGTTTGAGAAACACAGTTCTAGATACATCAATAGGATCGGGGTTAGGATGGAGGGAAAACTAAGGGAATGTAAAACTGTGCCAAAATTCTTATCAAATTAGAGGGCAAATGATTGAAAAGAAGCATTAAAAAGTAAGACAACTGAAAAATTAAGATGGTAAAAACTAATCCAAATATATAAAAAAAATTATAATAAATGTGAATGGACTTAACTCACAAGTTAAAAAGCAAATATTGACAGATGGGGTTTAAAAATCCAGATGTATGTTATTTACAAGACATACTTAAAAAGCTAAGTACAAGCCCAAGTTAATAGTAAAAGGAAAGAAAAAGATATATTGGCAAATATTAACCTAAACACAATAGCTATATTACTATCAAATAAGATTGACTTTAAGGCAAAGGGCATGACTAGGGATGGATAAAGCACTACATTATGTAATGATGAAGTGTTCATTTTTGCCAAGGAGACATAGCAATTTTAAAGATGTATGCATCTAACAAAATAACCTCAAATATCTATATAAAGCAAAAACCAATAAATAACACGGAGGTGATAAATCTACCACCATACTAGGAGATCTCAACTTTCTCAATTGCATCAGCAAGGATATAAAAAATATGAATAATACAAATGATTAGCTTTACCTAATGGGCATTTATGAAATTCTGAATACAAAAATTAGAAAGTACACATTTTTCTCAAACACATCAGAAATATTTACAGCTTCAAATAATAGATATAACTCAGAACATTATCTCTGACCACAGCATACTTAATTTTGAAGTGAGTAATCAAAAGATAATATGGAATTTAAGAAAAAAAAAAGTCATGAAGAACCTAGGGGTAAAACAGGAATAAAGACACAGACCTACTGGAGAACAGACTTGAGGATATGGGGAGGGGGAAGGGTGAGGTGTGATAGGGCGAGAGAGAGACATGGACATATATATACTAACAAACGTAAGGTAGATAGCCAGTGGGAAGCAGCCGCATGGCACAGGGAAACCGGCTCGGTTCTTTGTGGCTGTCTGGAGGGGTGGGATAGGGAGGGTGGGAGGGAGGGAGACAAAGAGGGAAGAGATATGGGAACATATGTATATGTATAACTGATTCACTCTGTTATAAAGCAGAAACTAACACACCATTGTAAAGCAATTATACCCCAATAAAGATGTTAAAAAAAAAAGATAAATAAGAAACCTTACATATCTGAAAACTTGAAAAATATACTGCTAGTCATCCCATGGATCAAGAAAAAAGTCATAATAGAAACGTACAAATACCTAAATCTTAAAGATTGTGAAAACACTAAATATCAGACCTTGTGGAACTTTAAAAAAAGTATAGCTTTCAATATGTATATAAGAAAATAAGACAGCCTCAAAGTTAATGAGCTATGTGTCTACCTTAAGAAGGTAGGGAAAAAAACAATAGAATAAAACAAAAGGAAGGAGAAACAGATATAAACATAAGAATAAAAAAATCAAGAAATAAGACAAAAAATGCAGTAAAGAATATCAACAAAACCAAAAGTTGGATCTTTGAATGACTCATAAGATAGACAAATCTCTATTAAGACTAACCGAAAAAAAAAGAAAAGACACATATAAACACATACTATGAATGGAAAGGGAGGAATAACTTCACATAGAGATTTAAAGATAAGAGGATACTATCAGCAACTATATGCCAACAATTTTGAATATGTAGACAAAATAGGCAAATTCCTAGAAAATTACAACTGAAAGTGCTGCCTAAAAAGAATTAAAACAAAGCATCAGTCCCAGATGGTTTTACAGATGAGTTCTACAACACTTTCAAAGAACTCATCATTCCATTTTATACAACTTTCACGTAGCAGAAGAAGAAGAAGGAATGTAACTTATTCTGTGAGGACTGTACTACCCTAATACCAGAGCCAAACAAAGACATATTGAGGAAGGAAGAAAGGGAAAAAGGGAAGGAAACAAATAAGGAAGGAAGGAAAGAAGGAAGAAAAAAAGGGAGGGAGGGAGAAAGGGAGGAAAGACTATAGGCCCATTTCACTCAAGGGTATAGATGCAAATATCCTAACAAAATGTTTTCAAATAGAGTCCAAAAGAATCCAACAGTGTTTAAAAAAGATTAACACACCACGACTAAGATGAGTTTATTCTAAATGAGCAAAGATGGTTAAATATTTTAAAACTCATAAACATTGACAGATTAAAAGAAAAAACTGCATAGTCATTCTAAAAGTTGTAAAAGAAGTTATTTGACAAAAGTCATTCATGATTAAAACACTTATTAACTCAGGATTAGAATGGAAACTTATAAACGTTGTAAAGAGTACTTATGAAAAGTCCCCAAAATGGGGAAATGATTTCATTTATAATCAGGAACAAGATGCCAACAATATCACCACCATTCCTCATTTTATTGGATGACCTAGTCAGTTCAATAAGGCAAGAAACAGAAATTAGAGGTATAAGGATTGGAAAAGATAAATTAAAACCATCATTATTTGTAGGTGATCATAAAAACACCAGAGAAGTCTACAGACATATAATTAACAGAATAGATTCTAGCAAGATGAGTGAGCATAACAAGAATAAACACAAATCAGTTACATTTTTACACAGCAGCAGCAAACTAGAAAACACAGTTAAAGACATCATTTAAAATATCATCAGAGAATGTCAATTATCTCACAAATGGTGTATAAGACTTCTACAGGGAAAATTATAACACTTTACTAAGAGAATTTTAAAAGGTATAAATATATGGAGAGATACATTCAAGGGTAAGAAAACAATAGAGTGAAGCTGTCAATTCTCCCTAAATTAATTTACAGATGTAAGGCAATTCCAATCAAAATGCTAACATGTGGAACTTGAATACAAGAAAAAGGTGGCATATCACATAAGCAAAGAAGTGAACATAGCTGGAAAATAGTGGTTATCCATGTGGAAGAAGATGAAATTGTAATCCTGCTTTTCACCATGTACAGAAATCAACTCTAAGTGAATTGAAGACTTATGCTTTAATATCCAAAATTTAAGACTCCTAGCAGAAAAATATTTTTAAACAAGATACAAAAATGTCAACTCTAAGGGAAAGATTGATAGATTTGTCTATATTAAAATTAAGAACTTAGTGCCGGAACAAATAGATATCCTTCACAAAAATTAACTCAAAATGGATCACAGACCTAAATGTATAATGCAAAACCATAAAACTCCTAGAAGATAACAGGAGAAAACCTAGATGATGTTGGGTATGGTGATGACTTTTAGATATAATGCCAAAGAAATAACTGATAGGATGGACTTCATTAAAATTAAAAACTTTTGCTTTATGAAAGACAGTGTCAAGAGAATGAGAACACAGGCCACAAACTGAGAGAAAATATTTGTAAAAGACACATCTGATAAAGAACTATTATCCAAAAGATACAAAAAACTCTTGAAACTCAATAATAAGAAAATAAACAACCTGATTAAAAAACGGGCCAAAGACCTTAACAGACACCTCACCAAAGAAGATATACACATGGCAAATAATCATATGAAAATATGCTCCACATTATATGTCTTTGAGGAGATGCAAATTAAAATAGTAATGAGATACCACCACACACCTATTAGAATGGCCAGTACCACTGACAACACCAAATATTGGTTAGGATGTAGAGCAGCAGGAGCTCTCATTCCTTGCTGGTGGGAATGCAAAGTGGTACAGCCACTTTGGAAGACAGTTTGGTAGTTTCTTACAAAACTAAACATACTCTTACTAAACATTCCAGCAATCATGTTCCTTGGTACAAATGAGTTGAAAACTTATGTCTACACAAAAATCTGCACATGAATGTTTATGGTAGCTTTATTAATAATAATGCAAAACTTTGAATCAATCAAGATGTCTTTCAGTAGGTGAATGGATAAACTGTGATACATTCAGACAATGGAATATTATTCAGCACTAAACAAAAATGAGCCATCAGGCCATGAAAAGACATGGAGGAAATTTAAATGCATATTACTAAGTGAAAAGAGCCAATCTGAAAAGACTATAGACATATGGTTACAATTCTATGATATTCTGGCAAAGGCAAAACTATTGACACAGTAAAAAGATCAGTGGTTGCTAGAGGCTGGGGGTGGGGGAGGAGGGATGAACAGGCAGAACACAGAGGATTTTTAGGGCAATGAAAATAGTCTGTATGATACCATAATGGTAGATACACACTATTATGTTTGTCAAAACCCATAGAATGTGCAATAGCAAGAGTAAACACTAGTGTATACTGTGGATTTTGGATGATTATGATATGTCAATGTAGGTTCATCGATTGTAACAAACGGACCACTCTGGTAGGAATGCTAATAATGGGGAGGTAATGCATTTGTTGGGGGATGGGGTATATGGGAAATCCCTGTACCTTCCCCTCAATTTCGCTGTAAACCAAAAACTGCTGATAAAAAAAGTCTTAGAAAAAGAGAGAGAAATTAAAACACTACGGCAAAATTTTTAAGAATTAAGAAGTTTAGGGCGGTGGAAAGATGGCGGAGGAGTAAGACGCGGAGATCACCTTCCTCCCCACAAATACACCAGAAATACATCTACATGTGGAACAACTCCTACAGAACACCTACTGAATGCTGGCAGAAGACCTCAGACCTCCCAAAAGGCAAGAAACTCCCCACGTATCTGGGTAGGGCAAAAAAAAATTAATTAAAAACAGAGACAATAGAATAGGGACGGCACCTGCACCAGTGGGAGGGAGCTGTGAAGGAGGAAAGGTCTCCACACACTAGGAAGCCCCTTCGCGGGCAGAGACTGCGTGAGGCGGAGCGGGGAGCTTCGGAGCCGCGGAGGAGCACAGCAACGGAGGTGCGGCGGACAAAGCGGAGAGATTCCCGCACAGAGGATCGGGGCCGACCGGCACTCACCAGCCCGAGAGGCTTGTGTGCTCGCCCGCCGGGGCGGGCGGGGCTGCGAGCTGAGGCTCGGTTTCGGTTTCGGTCGGAGCTCAGGGAGAGGACTGGGGTTGGCGGCTTGAACATAGCCCGAAGGGGTTAGTGCGCCACGGCTAGCCGGGAGGGAGTCCGGGGAAAAGGCTGCACCTGCTGAGGAGGCAAGAGACTTTTTCTTGCCTCTGTGTTTCCTGGTGCGCGAGGAGAGGGGTTTTAAGAGCGCTGCCTAAAGGAACTCCAGAAACGGGCGCGAGCCGCGGCTAAAAGCTCGGAAACCAGAGACTGGCGCGAGCCGCGGCTGAAAGCTCGGACCCCAGAGACGGGCGCGAGACGCTAAGGCTGCTGCTGCCGCCACCAAGGGCCCTGTGTGCGAGCACAGGTCACTATCCCCACCCCTCTTCCGGGGAGCCTGTGCAGCCCGCCACTGCCAGGTTCCCGGGATCCAGGGACAATTCCCAGGGAGAACACACTGCGGGCCTCAGGCTGGTGCAACGTCA
>NW_006780322.1:1648038-1655459 GCF_000442215.2 Lipotes vexillifer
AAGACACAGACCTACTAGAGAATGGACTTGAGGATATGGGGAGGGGGAAGGGTGAGGTGTGTTAGGGCGAGAGAGAGACATGGACATATATATACTAACAAACGTAAGGTAGATAGCCAGTGGGAAGTAGCCGCATGGCACAGGGAAACCGGCTCGGTTCTTTGTGGCTGTCTGGAGGGGTGGGATAGGGAGGGGGGGAGGGAGGGAGACCAAGAGAAAAGAGATATGGGAACATATATATATGTATAACTGACTCACTCTGTTATAAAGCAGAAACTAACACACCATTGTAAAGCAATTATACTCCAATAAAGATGGTAAAAAAAAAAAAAAGAATTAAGAAGTTTAGCTATCTAAAGGACTTTTAGGGACTTCCCCGGAGGTCCAGTGGTTAAGACTTCTTCTTTCACTGCAGGGGGTGTGGGTTCGATCCCTGGTTGGGGAGCTAAGATCCCACATGCCTTGTGGTCAAAAAACCCAAACATAAACAACAAAAGCAATATTGTAACAAATTCAATAAAGAGTTTAAAAATGGTCCACATCAAAAAAATCTTAAAAAAAAGACTTTTAAAAGAAAGTAGAAAGTCAATCTAGAAACTGAGAGAAGATCTTTGCAATATCTACAGATGATAATGAATTTGTATCAAGAATATATAAAGAACTCTTACAAAATAGTTAGAAAAGCACATATAACCCAACAGAAAATTGTCCAGAGATATGAGGAGGCATTTCACAGAAGAGGAAACACATATTACCAACAAATAGATGAGGAGATGTTCAACATCATTAGTGATAATGAAATTAGTGATAATTAGTGATAAGAAAATGCCAATTAGCACTACAATGAGACAGAATTTAATACCCATCTAATTGGCAAAAATGAAAAAGTCTGACAATATCAAAAATTGGAGTGGATATGATTCCAGTTGATCTCTTTCTTATACATTGCCAGTAGGAATTTAAATTGATATAAACATGGTGCAACACAATTTGGGATGACCACCTAAAGTTTATCATCTCTTTTATGCCAGCAATTCTACTCCTAGGTATATACCCAAGAGAAATTTGCACATGTACAACAAGAAGCATCCACAAGAATGTTCATAGCAGCAATGTTCACAATGGCAAAAATCTGGCAATTAAAGTGCCCATCAATGGAAGAGTGAATGATTAAACTGAGATATTTGCATGATAAAGAAGTATATGGCAGACAAGACAAATGAACTAACATGATACACAACCATATGAATGAATCTTAGTACTATAATATAAAGTGAAAATGTAAGCCCTAAAAGATTACACTTTTTTTTAACTAAAATAAAAATATGTACAATTTTAATGAATATATATGCAATAAAATTATACAAAAAGAAAAGTTTAAAAAATGATGAATCCAAGATTATGAATGATGATTAACTAGAGCTGGGACAAGAAGGGGAATAAGACAGAGGGAAACCATGTAGCTAGATACAGGTTATTCTCAAGTTCCAAGCTTTTGTTTTGGATGTTGGGTTCACAGATGCTTATTTAATTATTAGAACTAACTAACCAACTAAGTAACTAATTTACTACCCACTTCAATTATTTATTGTTACACAACAAGCCACTCCAAGGTTAATGGCTTAACAGAACATTTGTTATTATCATACCTCATGATTCTCTGTTGAGAATTTAGACAGAGCACAGAGGGGCTTGTCTTTGTTCCACAATGGCTGGGTCCATTGGGACGAGTCCAACAGCAGGGGGCTGGAACAATGAAGGGCTGGCCAGGCATTTCTCTCTTTATCTCCATGGGGCTAGGGTTTCTCACAGCATGGCAGCCCCAAGGTAGTTGGACTTCTTACATGGTGGCTGAGGACTCTAGAGTGACTAGGTGGAAGTTGCAAGCCTTCCCGTGATGTTGCCTCAGAAATCAAGAGAAAGGGAGGAATAGACTCCATCTCCCTTCACCTCTGGAGAGGCAAGAAGAATGAAGAAGAGAGGAGTTGATGGCAACCATCTTTACATAAAAGCCAATGGGAAGACTGTATCATAAATAGATCTATTCTCCCCAAAATAACCTATTAATTTGATATGAATCTCATCAAAACTCAAAGTTCTAAAATTTACAAAGATTCAGCATGAAAAATGTTCTAAAGTTTATGCAAAGATTCAATAAGAAAGAACAGTCAAGAACATTATAAAAAAGAGGAGTAATGAGAAGATACTTTTCCTACAAGGTATAAAATATATTCTTGGGGAGATGGAAGTGGGGAGGAGCAATATAGGGATAGGGGATTAAGAGGTACAAACTATTCTGTATAAAATAAGCTACAAGGATATATTGTACAACACAGGGAATATAGCCAATATTTTATAATAACTAAAAATGGAGTATAACCTTTAAAAATTGTGAATCACTGCATTGTACCCCTGTAACCTATATAATATTATACATCAACTCTACTTCAGTTAAAAGAAAGTAAAGCATAAAAGTGGAAGTAAATAGAAAGTCCAAACCCAGACAGGTGTTTATAGGGATTTAGTATAAGGTACAAATGAGATTTACTTCAGTAAGGAAAGGACAGGCTATCTGATAAATGGTACCTGCATAATTGGCTTCTTTTATTAAGAAAACATTATGGTTGGATTCTCTTCCTTATTCCTTACTTTAAAATAAATTTCATATTGAATACACACTTAAATGAAAAAATTAAAAGGGAATATAGATCATATGGTAGTTCTATTTTTAGTTTTTTAAGGAACCTCCATACTGTTCTCCATAGTGGCTATATCAACTTGCATTCCCATCCCACCAACCTAAGTGTCCATCAACAGATGAATGGATAAAGAAGATGTGGCACATATATACAATGGAATATTACTCAACCATAGAAAGAAACTAAATTGAGTTATTTGTAGTGAGGTGGATGGACCTAGAGTCTGTCATGCAGAGTGAAGGAAGTCAGAAAGAGAAAAACAAATACCGTATGCTAACACATATATATGGAATCTAAAAAAAAAACAAAAAACAAAACTGGTTCTGATGAACCAAGGGGCAGGACAGGAATAAAGAGGTAGGCATAGAGAATGGACTTGAGGACACAGGGAGGGGTAAGGATAAGCTGGGATGAAGTGAGAGAGTAGCATTGACATATATACATAACCAAATGTAAAATAGATAGCTAGTGGGAGGCAGCCATGTAGCACCTAGTGGGGTGGGATAGGGAGGGTAAGATGGAGACTCAAGAGGGAGGGGATATGGGAATATATGTATACATATAGCTGATACACTTTGTTATACAGCAAAAACTAGCACAACATTGCTTTACAATTATATGCCAATAAAGATGTTAAAAAAAAGAGAATATAGAATATTATTTTTACTGTTTCAGAATGGGGAAGACTTTCTACTCTTGACGGCAAAAGCAATAAAGTTAAGATACAGATAGATCTGACTACATAGAAAGTACAAATTCATGTTGTAAAAATTATTATTCTGAAACAATGAAAAAATAAAGATATCAAAGTGGAATTTTTTGCAAAAGTACATGAAGAGTTAATATTCTCTATGTAAAGAACTCTTAAAAATCAGTAAGAACATGAATAGCCTAATTGTAAAAGATGGCAAATTACAAAAGCAATTTACAAACGAGCCAATACATATATGAAAAAAGCTGATATTCTTTAAAAAATGCAAAATGAGATATTTTTCTCCCCCTATTAGATTGGCAAAGACTAAAAGGAGTAAAACTGCATAATGCTTATCAGAGTATAAAGAAATAGTCACTTTCATACCCCATTGGTTTGAGTATAAATTAGACTTTCCTGGAGGGCGTTTTAACCATCTCTACCAAGAGCCTTAAAATGCAAGCAAGCCCTCTGGCAAAGTAATTTTGCTTCTGGGAAGGAATTTATTCTAAGCAGATAATTGGAGAGCTTCAAGTTAAACATGGCGGATTGAAAAAAATTGGATTTAACCCTGCCCCTCTCCTGAAACCCCACTAGACTGATACAAAGTTAAAAGAGAAGTGTAAAGTAACAAGGAGATGACAGTGGGATAGAGTTGTCAACATAACTTTGGAAGATGAAAATGGATGAATGAGCAGAGAATGGCAAATGGAACACATGCATTTAATTTTGCTCTCTTCCAAAAATCCCACTAAAGCTACAGTAAAGGGATTGTTTAAAAAGGCTTGAACCCACAATGGTAGGGAGAATGGGAGAGGAGAAAGGAGGAACACAATTTTGTACGATAGAAAGTTGGTGGATGAGTCATAATTTACTTGGTGAACCTGAGAAAGCTGAGAACTCACCTGGTTTATACCACAGAATCTTCAAAGGACACAAGAATTGGAGGCCCCAGTTCCTCTGGAAGGAAGTGGGGGAAGGAATGTGTGTGACTAACATAGGGAAGATTGTTTGAAAGCTACTTAAGATCCCTATGCCCCTTCTTCAACTCTGTGTCACTGAGTTCCTGCCTCTCCCCTACCCCAGCAGGTGACTGGAGGTTTATTCTCCCTGGAGAAGGCTGTTTGCATTCCTTTTTTTAAAAAAAATTAATTCGTTTATTTATTTATGGCTGCGTTGGGTCTTCATTGCTGTGCACGGGCTTTCTCTAGTTGTGGCGAGCAGGGACTACTCTTCATTGCAGTGCATGGGCTTCTCATTGCAGTGGCTTCTATTGTTGCAGAGTACAGGCTCTAGGTGTGTGGGCTTCAGTAGTTGTGGCGCGCAGGCTCAGTAGTTGCGGCACATGGGCTTAGTTGCTCCACGGCATGTGGGATCTTCCTGGACCAGGGATTGAGCCCATGACCCCTGCAGTGGCAGGCGGATTCTTAACCACTGCACCACCAGAGAAGTCCCTGTTTGCATTCCTTGACCTGTGGCCATGTCATGCCAGTCTCTGCCTACATGGTCACATTGCCTCCTCCTCTTCTGTGTCAGTCTTTCTCTGCATAAGGACACTTATGTTGGCATTTGGGGCCCACTTGAATAACCCAGGGTTATAACCTCACCTCAAAATCTTTGAGTTAATCTCACCTGCAAAGACCCTTTTTCCAAATCAGGTAACATTGATAGATTCCAGGAATTAGGATGTGAATATCTTTTAGGGGACCATTTTTCAGCCTGCCAAATATGTTAAATTAAATTTATTGATTTTCAAATGTTAAACCAGCTTTCCATTTCTGGGATAAACCCTACTTTGTTTATACTATATTACCCTTTCTGAAAATACATTGTTGGATTCAATTTACTAAAAATTTTAATAGATGTTTTCTAGGTCAAATATCATGAGTATCACGAAGGACATTTGTCTAAAACTTTTTGTACTCCCTGTTAGGTTTAGATATCATGGTTGTGATGTCAGTTTTTGCTTCATGTATTTTGAATAACTAGTTTTTGGTTTCACTGATTTTTCTTTATTGTTTTTCTACTTCCCTTTTTAAAATTGATTTCTGTTCTTTATTATCTCCTCCCCTTTTTTTTTACTTGGGTTTAATTTGCTTTCTGTTTGTTTGTTTCTTTTAGTTTCTTAAACTTAAACCATTAGTTTGCAACCATTTCCCACTTTGACCCCCCCATATATTAGCATTTAATGCTACAAATTTCTCTCAAAACACTGCTTTACTTTTAACCTATTTATTTTGACTGACTGTATTTTCACTTTTATTTAATTCAAAATATGCTTTTATTTTGTTTGTGAGTTCTTTGAAGCATAGGTTATTTAGAACTGTTATTTAATATCCAGATATTTGGAAACTTCCCAGTATTTTTCTGTTACTGATTTATAGTTTAATTCTGTGTGGTAAGAGAACTTTATTTGCATGATTTCAATATTCTTAAATTTATTGAGACTGTTTTATGGTCCAGAATATAGTCTATTTTGGTAAAGGTTCCACATGTCCTTGAAAAGAATTTGTATTTTGCTATAGTTAGATGGTATGATCTATAAATGTCAGTTAAATCAGATTAGTTGACTTAAGTCGTCTTCCATATTCTTACTAATTTTCTACTCGTTCAATTACTGAATGAGGACTGTTGAAAAATTATAATTATTTCTCCTTTCAGTTATATGCTTTTACTTCATCTATTTTGAATCTCTATTATTAGATGCATACACATTTAATATTGTTTTGTCCTCTTGATGAATTTATTCTTTTATTCTGTCTTTAGCCCTGGTAATATTCCTGTTATGAAGTCTACTGTGTATGATATTAAGAGAGCTACTCTAGCATTCTTAGGAATAGTGCTTGCAAGATACATCTTTTTCATTATTTTACTTTTAACCTATCTGTGTCTTTGTGTTTAAAGTGGGTTTCTTGAAGAGAATATATTGTTGGGTCTTGCCTTGAAAGAAAAAGCAAATCTGACAGTCTCTGCCTTTTAACTTGTATGCACAGACCATTTATATTTAGTGTACATTTAAATATTTTTCAGCTTAAATCTACCAACTTCCTCCTTGTTTTCTTTTAATTCCAATGCTGTTTGTTCCTTTTTTCCTCTTTCCTTCCTTCTCTGGATTAAATTAAAAATTTTTTATTTTATCTCCACTTGGCTTATTACTCTACCTCTTTGTTTTATTTTTTAGTTATTGCTCTATGGTTTGCTATAAACATCTTTAACTTATATTATAATTACATTATAGTCTAATTAAAATAATATATTACATCACATATAGTTGTAGGAAACTTAAAATAGTATATTTTCATTTCCCTCTCCATCCTTTATATTAATTTTCCTTATACATATTTGTAAACTGCATAATAGATTGTTATTATTTTTATTTTAAATAGTCTATCATCTTCTAAAGAGATTCAAATGTGACTTTTAACATTTGTAGTGCTCTTTATTTTTTCTGTGGGCCCATTTTTCTGTCTGGTTTCATTTTCCTTCTGCCATATGATCTTCCTTTAACTTTTCTTATAGTGCAGGTCTGATGCCAATAAATTCTCTCAGCTTTTGCCTGAAAACTTCTTTATTTTCTTTTCAGTTTCGAAAATATTTTTTTCTTCCTTTTTTTCTTTTGGCCATGTCACATGGCTTGCAGGATCTTAGTTCCTTCACCAGGGATTGAACCTGGGCCTCAGCAGTGAAAGTGCAGAGTCCTAATCACTGGATCACCAGGAAATTCCCCCCCCCAAATTTTTTTGGAGTAAAAATTCTAGGTTGACAGATTTTTCTTTTGTTCAGGACTTTAATTATATCTCACCTTTGTTTTCTGTCTTGCATAGCTTCTAATAAGAAGTCAGTAAGCTGGGCTTCCCTGGTGACGCAGTGGTTGAGAGTCCGCCTGCTGATGCAGGGGACACGGGTTCATGCCCTGGTCCGGGAAGATCCCACATGCCGTGGAGTGGCTGCGCCCGTGAGCCATGCCACTGAGCCTGTCCGGAGCCTGTGCTACACAACGGGAGAGGCCACAACAGTGAGAGGCCCGCGTA
>NW_006780322.1:1655547-1669896 GCF_000442215.2 Lipotes vexillifer
AAAAAAAAAAAAAAAAGCAGTCAGTAAGCTGGTAAAATCATAGAGCTCATTTTGTTTGTTTCCCTTCTGTCAGTTATTAAAATCCTGGGCAACTTATTCCAATGTCTAAAAACCATTATTATACATATTCTTCTGGTTTTCTGATTGTGTACAGTGAGAGAGTAAATCTTGTCACTGTTACTAAATGTTGGCTAGAAGCTGAACTCTACTGTTATGATCATTTTTAAGTTTCTATTATGATTTCTTTTTGAATCATTATTTAGAAATGTGTTTCCACAATAATCATAGTTTTGTTATTGAGTTCTCATTGAATTGCATTTTGATGAGAGATTGTGGTTTGAAGTTATAGCAATTTTTTGAAATGTGTTAAAGCTTGCTTTATGTCCTGGTGTGTAGTTAACTTTGTAAATTATTCGTGTGTGCTTAAGAAGTATGTGTATTTTCTTTCTTTTTCTTTCCCAATTAAACATTTATATGAAGGAGATTGATTCTCCTCCCCCTCAAAGAACCTGTTTGTAGCTGGGGCTGCTGGTGGCCAGTGGGGGAAGTACTGTCTCCAGGGAGGGGCAGGAGCAGGGGTGGGATGGGGTGGGGGCTTGCAGTGGAGTGACTCCCCTCTGTGCCTGGGCAGCAGCCAGCACCTGGTCAGCACCCCCTTCCCACGCCAAGCCACGCAGAGGGGCCGCTGCTGACTGGTCATGGCACCTGCAGGGTCCCTGTTGTCAGGGCTCCTGTGTTGGCTGCCAAGTCTGTGTCTTGAGTGATTTACCTGCGAGATCAGTCATGTGCACCTCACTGAGGTTTATTTGGCAGAGGGGGTGCATGAGGATCTGGCAGAAGAGGGCGAGCAGGCTGCCCCTCAGGCCCAGGCTGGTTATGCCCTGGAGCTGTCCCTGCAGACTCCACAGGACAGTGGCAGGGTCTCCTCCTTGGAGGGTTTTGGGATTTGATGTGGAGGTATGGTAACTGGTGGTCCTCAGTGCCCTGCTCTGTCAACCTGTCCACACTACATTCCTCCTCCCCCCAGCCCTGCCCAGCCCCTGCTCAGAGCTCCCACTCCGAAAATCCTTGAATAAGTTGAGACCCTTGTACAAAGGCTGGGGCGGGCGGGTGTATGTGTATGTGTGTGTGTGTGTGTGTGTGTGTGTGTGTGTGTGTGTTTACTCACAAATGCCATCTGAACGGCTCTCTGCATGTGGCTCCAGGAGCAGACCCCAGACTTCACACAGTGGTGGCATCCTGCAACTCCCTTCCTTTTATAAACCTCAGGGGTGGGGACCCTCCTGTCTGCCCTTCTGCAGGTCTGGCTTTCTGAAATGGTGATGCACATGACCCCCAGCAATGCACCCCACCCCCCCGTCAGCCTGGTAGGTGGGAACTGCAGCCCCTCCAAACACGTTGCTCTGATGCCCAGAGCAACCTGGGGCACCCTGTTGGCTGCCTGTGGGCAGTCGTTCCCCATGTGGGCCGGTCCACATGATTCTCTCACACTCGCCTTCACATCCACGCCTGCGATCCATCTGGAGCCAGCTTTTTATAAAGACCAGCCTTCTCTCCCCAGGGATGAGCCATGTCCCCAGCCCGTGTCCCCTGGTCCTTGGTCACTGGTCCCCTTTGGAGCCCACGAGTCCCCAGGCCTGTTCAGGGTGACCTTGCTTCTTCATTGGCAGAGCTGGCCTGTCACTTATGTTATTGTAGTGACCACAGCTTTGGGGTTATCTCCATTCTGGGGGAGCAAGCGCTTTCTCTTTGCTCTTTTTCACTTCACATCCCCATTTCTGGGCCTTTATTCCTCCACAGGCCAATTTAGGAGGAGTTTCCTAAAAAAAAGCCTGCTGGAATTTGGATTTGCATGACATTGACCTAGACACTAACTTGGAGACTTTTGTCAGCTGTGCTGTCCTGACTGCAGCACTTTCTCCATTCTGTCGCTCATCTGCGCCCTTCCGTGGAGTCTCAAGAAGGTCACGCGCACGTCTGCTCTTTGGTACTTAATTCCGGGCTTCGGCTGCTGTTGTGAGCGGTGTCTTACTTTCTGCTTACTATTGCTGGTGTGGAGTCTTATGATTTCTGTAGGTTTATCTTGTGACCCATTAGTTCCAGTGGTTCTTGTGTTGATTTGGTTACACTTTCTATGAAGACAGTCACATTATTCAGGAATGACGAGGGTCTTATCTCTTCCTTTCCAATCCTCACAGCTCTGACTTCATTTTTTTGTGTTGCACATTTCCTGGGACTTTCAAGATTATGTTCAACAGAGCAGTGACAAGCTATATTCTTGATTTACTTCTGATCTTGAAGAGATTTTGCTTAGATTTCTCTCTCTTTTTTTTTTCATTCTTTTTATCACATCTTTATTTGAGTATAATTGCTTTAAAAAGTTGTGTCAATTTCTGCCGTACCTCAAAGTGAATCAGCTATATGTATACATATATCCCCATATCCCCTCTCTTGAGCTTCCATCCCACACTCCCTATCCCCCCTCTAGGTCCTCACAAAGCATCGAGTTGATCTCCCTGTGCTATGCAGCAGCTTCCCACTAGCTATCCGTTTTACATTTGGTAGCGTATATATGTCAATGCTACTTTCTCACTTCATCCCAGCTTCCTCTTCCCCTGCCACATCCCGTGTCCTCAAGTCTGTTCTTTACATCTGCATCTTTATTCCTGGCCTGCCACTAGGTTCATCAGTACCACTTTTTTAGTTTCCATATATATGCGTTAGCATATGGTATTTTTCTCTTTCTGACTTACTTCACTCTGCATGACAGACTCTAGGGCCATCCACCTCACTACAAATAACTCAATTTCATTCCCTTTTATGGCTGAGTAATATTCCATTCTACATATGTGCCACATCTTCTTTATCCATTCATCTGTTGATGGACATTTAGTTTGCTTCCACATCCTGGCTATTGTAAATAGTGCTGCAATGAAAATGGTGGTACATGAATCTTTTGAATTACGGTTTTCTCACGGTATATGCCCAGGAGTGGGATTTCTGGGTCATATGGTAGTTCTATTTTTAGTTTTTTAAGGACCCTCCATACTGTTCTCCATAGTGTTTGTATCAATTCACATTCCCACCAACAGTGCAGGAGGGTTCCCTTTTCTCCAGCATTTCTTTTTTCTAGATTTTTTGATGATGGCCATTCTGCCCAGTGTTAGATGATACCTCATTGTGGTTTTGATTTGCATTTCTCTAATGATTAGTGATGTTGAGCATCTTTTCACGTGCTTCTTGGCCATCTGTATGTCTTCTATGGAGAAATGTCTATTTAGGTCTTCCACCCATTTTTGGATTGGGTTATTTGTTTTTGTGATATTGAGCTGCATGAGCTGCTTGTATATTTTGGAGATTAATCCTTTGTCCATTGCTTCATTTACAAATATTTTCTCCCATTCTGAGGGTTGTCTTTTCATCTTGTTTACGGTTTCCTTTGCTGTGCAAAAGCTTTTAAATTTCATTAGGTCCCATTTGTTTATTTTTATTTCCATTACTCTAAGAGGTGGGTCATAGAAGATCTTGCTGTGATTTATGTCATAGAGTGTTCTGTCCATGTTTTCCTCTAAGAGTTTTATAGTGTCTGGCCTTACATTTAGGTCTTTAATCCATTTTGAGTTTATTTTTCTGTATGGAGTGAGAGAGTGTTCTAATTTCATTCTTTCACATGTAGGTGTCCAGTTTTCCCAGCACCACTTATTGAAGAGGCTGTCTTTTCTCCATTGTATATTCTTGCCTCCTTTGTCATAAATTAGGTGACCATATGTGTGTGAGTTTATCTCTGGGCTTTCTATCCTGTACCATTGATCGATATTTCTGTTTTTGTGCCAGTACCATACTATCTTGATTACTGTAGCTTTGTAGTATAGTCTGAAGTCAGAGAGCCTGATTCCTCCAGCTCTGTTTTTATTTCTCAGGATTGCTTTGGCTATTCAAAGTCTTTTGTGTTTCCATAAATATTGTAAAAATTTTTGTTCTAATTCTGTGGAGAATGCCATTGGTAATTTTTTTTTTTTTTTTTTGTAGTACGCGGGCCTCTCACTGTTGTGGCCTCTCCCAATGTGGAGCACAGGCTCTGGACGCTCAGGCTTGGTGGCCATGGCTCACGGGCCCAGCCGCTCTGCGGCATGTGGGATCTTCCCGGACTGGGGCATGAACCCATGTCCCCTGTATCGGCAGGTGGACTCTCAACCTCTGCGCCACCAGGGAAGCCCTGCCATTGGTAATTTGATAGGGATTGCATTGAACCTGTAGATTGCTTTGGGTAGTACTGTCATTTTCACAATGTTGATTCCTCCAATC
This sequence comes from Lipotes vexillifer, assembly GCF_000442215.2. Lineage (NCBI taxonomy): Eukaryota > Metazoa > Chordata > Mammalia > Artiodactyla > Lipotidae > Lipotes > Lipotes vexillifer. Next base: position 1,659,853 of record NW_006780322.1, read on the forward strand.
CAGTAGCATGGTATATCTCTCCATCTGTTTATGTCATCTTTGATTTCTTTCATCAGTGTTTTATAATTTCCTGAGTACAGGTTTTTTGCTTCCTTAAGTAGGTTTATTCCTAGGTATTTTATTGTTTTTTGTTGTGATGCTAAATGGGATTGTTTCCTTAATTTCTCTTTCTGATCTTCTTTTGTTAGCATATAGGAATGCAAGAGATTTCTGTGCATTAATTATGTATCCTGCAACCTTACCAAGTTCATTGATTAGTTCTAGTAGTTTTCTGATGGCATCTTTGGGGTTTTCTATGTATAGGATCATGTCATCAGCAAACAGTGACAGTTTTACTTCTTCTTTTCCAATTCGTATTCCTTTTATTTCTTTTTCTTCTCTGATTGCTGTGGCTAGGACTTCCAATACTATGTTGAACAATAGTGGCAAGAGTAGGAACCCTTGTCTCATTCCTGATCTTAGAGGAAGTGTTTTCACAGTTTTACCATTGAGAATGATGTTTGCTGTGGGTTTGTCATATATGGTTTTTATTATATTGAGGTAGGTTCCCTCTATGCCCATTTTCTGGAGAGTTTTTATCATAACTGGGTGTTGAATTTTGTCAAAAGCATTTTCTGCATCTATTGAGATGATCATATGGTTTTTATTCTTTAATTTGTTAATATAGTATATCACATTGATTGTTTTGCATATATTGAAGAATTCTTGCATCCCTGGCATAAATCCCACTTGATCATGCTTTATGGTCTTTTTAATGTGTTGTTGGATTCTGTTTGCTAGTATTTTGTTGAGGATTTTTGCATCTATGCATCTATGTTCATCAGTGATATTGGTCTATAATTTTCTTTTTTTGTGACATCTTTGTCTGGTTTGGGTATCAGGGTGATGGTGGCCTTGTTGAACGAGTTTGTGAGTGTTCCTCCCTCTGCAATTTTTTGGAAGAGTGTTAACTCTTCTCTAAATGTTTGATAGAATTCGCCTGTGAAGCCATCTGGTCCTGGTCTTTTGTTTGCTGGAAGATGTTAAATTACAGTTTCAATTTCATTACTTGTGATTTTGTTTTTTATATTTTCTAATTCTTCCTGGTTCAGTCTTGGAAAGTTGTACCTTTCCAAGAATTTGTCCTTTTCTTCCAGGTTGTCCATTTTATTGGCACACAGTTGCTTGTAGTAGTATCTTAGGATCCTTTGTACTTCTGTGGTGTCGGTTGTAATTTCTCCTTTTTCATTTCTAATTTTATTGCTTTGAGTCCTCTCCCTTTTTTTCTTGATGAGTCTGGCTAAAGGTTTATCAATTTTGTTTATCTCCTCAAAGAACCAACTTTTAGTTTTACTGATCTTTGCTATTGTTTTCTTCATTTCTATTTCATTTATTTTTGCTCTGATCTTTAGGATTTCTTCCTTCTACTAACTTTGTGTTTTCTTTGTTCTTCTTTTTGTAGTTGCTTTAGGTGTAAGGTTAAATTGTTTATTTGAGAAGCTTCTTGTTTCTTGAGGTGAGATTGAATTGCTATAAAATTCCCTCTTAGAACTGCTTTTGCTGCATCCCATAGGTTTTGGATTGTGGTGTTTTTGTTGTCATTTGTTTCTAGGTATTTTTAAATTTCTTCTTTGATTTCTTCAATGATCTCTTGGTTATTTAGTAGTGTAATATTTAGCCTCCGTGTTTTTGTGTTTTTTAAGTTTTTTTCCTTGATTTCTAATCTCATAGCATTGTGGCTGGAAAAGACACTTGATACAATTTCAATTTTCTTAAATTTCCTAAGGCTATTCATTACCCAAGATGTGATCTATTCTGGAGAATGTTCCATGTGCACCTGAGAAGAAAGTGTATTCTTCCACTTTTGGGTGGAATGTCCTAAAAATATCAATTAAGCCTATCTGGTCTATTGTGTCATTTAAAGCTTGTGTTTCCTTATTTATTTTCTGTCTGGATGATCTGTCTATCAGTGTAAGTGAAGTGCTAAAGTCCACCACTATTATTGTGTTATTGTCATTTTCTCCTTTTATGGCTGTTAGCATTTGCCTGATGTATTGAGGAGCTACTATATTGGGTTCATAAATATTTATAATTGTTATATTTTCTTGGATTGATCCCTTGATCATTATGTAGTGTCCATCCTTATCTCTTGTAACAGTCTTTATTTTAATGTCTATTTTATCTGGTATGAGTATTGCTACTCCAGCTTTCTTGTGATTTCCATTTGCATGGCATATCTTTTTCCATCTCCTTACTTTAGTCTGTATGTGTCCCTAGGTCTGAAGTGGGTTTCTTGTAGATAGCATATATAAGGGTCTTGTTTTTGTATCCACTCAGCCAGTCTGTGTCTTTTGGTTGGAGCATTTCATCCATTTACATTCAAGGTGATTATCAATATGTATGTTCCTATTATCATTTTCTTAATTGATATGGGTTTGTTTTTGTGAGTATTCTTGTGTTTCCCACTTAGAGAAGTTCCTTTAGCATTTGTTGTAAAGCTGGTTTTGTGTTGGTGAATTCTCGTAGCTTTTGCTTGTCTGTAAATGTTTTGATTTCTCCATTGAATATGAATGAGATCCTTGCTGGGTAGAGTAATCTTGGTTGTAGGTTTTTCCCTTTTATCACTTAAAATATATCCTGCCACTCCCTTCTGGCCTGTAGAGTTTTTTCTGAGGAATCAGCTGGTAACCTTATGGGGTTATGTTATTTTTTGCTTTTCCCTTGCTGCTTTTAACATTGTATCTCTGAATTTAATTTTTGTTAGTTTGATTAATATGTGTCTTGGTGTGTTTCTCCTAGAGCTTGTCCTGTATGGGACTCTCTGCACTTCCTTGGTTTGAGTGGCTATTTCCTTTTCCATGTTAGGGAAGTTTTTAACTATAATCTCTCCCAATATTTTCTCAGACCCTTTCTCTTTCTCTTCTTCTTCTGGGACCCCTATAATTTGAACATTGGTGCTTTTAATGTTGTCCCAGAAGTCTCTGAGACTGTCTTCAATTCTTCTGTTTCTTTTTTCTTTCTTCTGCTCTGTGGCAGTTATCTTCCAGCTTACTTATCTGTTCTTCTGCCTCAGTTATTCTGCTATTTTTTCCTTCTTGAGCATTTTTAATTTCAGTTATTGTGTTGTTCATCACTGTTTGTTTGCTCTTTAGTTCTTCTAGGTCCTTATTAAACATTCCTTGTATTTTCTCCGCTCTTTTTCCAAGATTTTGGATCATCTTTGCTATCATTACTCTGAATTCTTTTTCAGGTAGGTTGCCTATTTCTTATTCATTTATTTGGTCTTGTAGGTTTTTACCTTGCTCCTTCTTCTGTAACATATTTTTTTGTCATTTCAATTTTTTTTTTTTTTTGATGAGTGGGGATGTAGTCCTGTCTTACTGGTTGTTTGGCCTGAGGTGTCTAGCACTGGAGTTTGCAGGCAGTTGGGTAGAGCTGGGTTTGGTACTGAGATCAGGACCTCTGGGAGGCCTCACTCCAATAAATATTCCCTGGGGTCTGAGGTTCTCTCTCTGTTAGTCCAGCGGTCTGGACTCAGCTCTCCCACCACAGGAGCTCAGGCACAACCCCCAGCCTGGGAACCAAGATCCCGCAAGCCATGCAGCATGGCAAAAGAAAAGAAAAAAAAGAGCAGTACAATAACAAAGGATAAAAAATAATATAAAATTAGAAAGATAGGCCTTCCCTGGTGGCGCAGTTGTTGAGAGTCTGCCTGCCGATGCAGGGGCATGGGTTCGTGCCCTGGTCCAGGAAGATCCCAGATGCTGCGGAGTGGCTGAGCCCGTGAGCCATGGCCTCTGAGCTTGCGTGTCCGGAGACTGTGCTCTGCAGTGAGAGAGGCCACAACAGTGAGAGGCCCGCATACCACAAAAGAGAAAAAAAAAAATTAGAAAGGTAAAAACTATATTAGAAAAAATAAAAATGTAATTGAAACAACTGCAAAAAGGTAAAACAAAACCACAACAGGAAAAAGAAAGAAAGAAAGAAAAACAAAAAGGAACAAGCCAAAAGGAAAAGAACAATAACAAAGTATAAAGAATAAAATATAATTAGAAAAATAAAAGATTTATTAGCAAAAATAAAAATATAAATGAATCAACAACAATAAGGTAAACCAGAACTCCAACCTAAAAGAAGAAGAAAAATAAAGGCTGGAAAAGCCTTTGGGTATGGGGGGCAGATCTTAGGCATGGGGTGAAACTTAGGCAGGGGTGGAGTTTAGGGTGGGGCAGGGCCTATGCTCAGCACCCACACAGCCAGAAAAGACTTTGGGGGTGGGCCTATGTGGGTGACATTCAAGCATGGGGCAGGGCTTAGGCTTAGGACCTGTGCAGAAGGGGAAAGGCAGCATGTCCAGCAGGTGGCCTTCAGAGTGTGTAGCTCCAGAGTTTGGAGGTAAGGCCCTGGGTGAAGGTGAGTGGGTGGAGTTTAAGCCCAGCACCGTTGAAGCGGGTCTCAGATGGGGTCTCCGAGTGCTAAGTGCCGCCTGTAGAGTTAGGGCCCTGGGTGTGATGTAGGGGCGGGGCTTGGGCTCTGTGTGGCAGGAGGAAGGCTCCAAGGGCTGAGGATTAGGCTCAGGAGCCCAACAGGCTCCCTGGTGCTCAAGTGGGCAGGGAAAGTACTGGTGGCTCCACCTTCCATTCCTCTGCCTCCCCAAGGGCCTCCCCTGTCACTGCTGGACCCCTAACCATGGGTGGGTTCTGCCAGGTGTAGGAACTCCTCCCCTCCCCCAGCCACCCCTCAAGGATGCTGGTCCTATAGGTCCATCCTTTACTTTTGCTCCCCCTTCCCTCCCTCCCACTCCCTCAGGATCTGCGTGGCTAGAGGGGGCCTCGGTGGGCAGAGGATCAGGCCCGGGATCTCAGCAGGCTCCTGGGGGCCCAAGTGAGCAGAGGAAATGCTGGCTACACTCTCTTTTGATCTTCTGCCCTCCCAATGGTCCCCCCTTTCCCCCTCCAGGCATGGGATCCCTTCCCCTCCCCCAGCCACCCCTTAGGGTGGTCCTGTCCCACCTCCACTTCTCCTCCCCGCTCACTCCCCACGATCCTACCCGGTCACTGAGGGTTCCTCCCATCCCCTTAGGTGTCCATGATCCCCCACCAGTGTCTGGTAGGTGCCCTAGTTTTGTGGAGATGTGAATTCCACATCCTCCTAGTCTGCCATCTTGACTATGCACCCTGTATTTTCTGATTGTAGTGAGAATATCCACTAAACTAAACTATAGTGAATTGTTCAAATGTCATGTATCATTATTGATTTTTATGTTTCCTTTATCGATATGTACTTGAGTAAGCTGTGTTAAAATTACTCATTATAATGGTGAGTTTGTCCCTGGGTCTAGCACCTATTCTAATAAGTATAGACAAGTTAATAATTATTGTATCTTCCCAGTACATTAAACTTTTTCTCATTATGAAATGATTCTTTTTATCCTTGATAATGCTTCTCATCTTAACATTTGTCTTTTATGGATAGCTGGCTATCTATCTTTTCTTTGTAAGTATTTGCTTACAGTGTCTTTTCTTATCCTTTTACTTTCAGACTCTCTGTCTTCATGTTTTATGTGTGTCATTCTAGACAACACATAGATAAAATTTTTAAGTCTAAACTGACCATATACATCTTTTAACTATTGATGTATGTCTATGCTACTTTATTTCTCTTTACTTTTTAAAAAAAATATTGAGTTTTGATTGATTTCCTTGTTTTTCTATTGTAGTGCCAAAATTGGCATTTTCCCTCAGGATCACTTTTTCTTTTACATTTGTTTGTGTTTCACTTCTCCTAGCTTCCTTTTCTTTTTCAAGTTTTATTTATTTATTTTTGATTTTTTTTGTTTGCTCTTGGATTTATTTTAAACCAAGCTGTAGATTTCATTTTATTTTGAAATCCCTGGAAATTATAATTCAGTATGTTTCAGTAATCCCCAGGGATGGGATTAATAGGGTTTTTTTAAAACTAATATATGACACAGAAAATCCTTCAGCTGATGCATAAGCCATTGATCTGGAAGAACTGTGGATTATTTATTGATAAATAATATAAAGAAAAGTAATTATAATTCCCACTGAATAGCATGTGAAGCAACTAATAAAGATGTTTTGAGGTTTTTAGTTGAATGACTTGGCAGACAAAGTAAATTCAAAGGCAAATGAAAGAACTTGGGCTCTTTGCTTCCATAGTCTTTTTAATGTGAGTTACAAAACATTTTGCCTGGATTGGAAGACTTAATATTGTTAAGATGTCAACACTACCCAAAATGTTCTATAAACTCAATGGGTCCCTATCAAAATTCCTGTGAAGTTTTCTGCAGAAATAGAAAATATCATCCTAAAATGTATATGAAATCACAAGCGACCCTGAGTAGTCCACAATTCTGAAAAAGAAGAGCAAAGTTGGAGGTCTCACAACTTTGTGATTGCAAAACTTATTACAAAGCTACAGTAGTCCAAATAGTGTGGTACTGATATAAAGACAGACATGTATACCAATGGAATAGAATATACAGCCCAGAAATAAATCCTTGTATTTATGGTCAAATGGTTTTCAACAGAATGCCAAGATTACGCAATGGTGAAATGTCAGTGTTTGCAACAAATGATGTTGGGAAAACTGGATATCCACATGCAAAAGAATGAAGCTGGACCCTTACCTTACACAGTATACACAAATTAATTCAAAATGGATCAAAGATCTAAAGGTAAGAGGTAAAACTATAAAACTCTTAGAAGAAAGCATCGGGTAAAATCTACATGACTTTGATTTGATAATGATTTTTTGAATATGAACCAAAAGCACAGGTAATAGAAGAAAAAATAGATAAATTGGGCTTAATAAAAATCAAAAACTTTTATGCATCAAAGGGCACTGTCAGCATAGTGAAAAGACAACCAGTGGAATGGGAGAAAATATTTGCAAATCATATCTCTGATAAGGGACTAATATTCAAAATATATAAAGAATTTCTATAATTCAAAAATAAAAAAACAGGGACTTCCCTGGCGGCGCAGTGGTTAAGAATACACCTGCCAATGCAGGAGACATGGGTTCGAGCCCTGGCCTGGGAAGATCCCACAAGCTGCGGAGCAACTAAGCCTGTGAGCCACAACTGCTAAGCCTGTGCTCTAGAGCCCGTGAACCACAAATACTGAACCCACGAGCCACAGCTACTGAGCCCACATGCCACAACTACTGAAGCCCGTACACCTAGAGCCTGTGCTCCACAGCAAGAGAAGCCACCGCAGTGAGAGGCCTGTGTGCCGCAATGAAGAGTAGCCCCCGCTCACTGCAACTAGAGAAAGCCCATGCACAGCAATGAAGACCCAATGCAGCCATAAATAAATAAATAAATAAATAAATTATAAAAAACAAAGAATAAAAAACAAGGAATTAATTCTACTAAAAAACAGGCAAAAGACTTTAATAGACATTTCTTCAAAGAAGGTATACAAATGGCCAATAAGCACATGAGAAGATGCTCAACATCATTAATCATCAGAGAAATGCAAAACAAAATCTCAATGAGATATCACTTCACACCCATTAGGATGGCTACTATAACAACAATAACAACAGCAACAACAATCCAGAAAATTACAAGCATTGGTAATGATGTGGAGAAACTGGAATATTTGTCCATTCCTGGTGGGATATAAAATGGTGCAGTTGCTATGGAAAACAGTATGTGGTGCCTCAAAAAATCGTACATAGAATTAGCATATTCTAGCAATTTCACTCTGAGGTATATACCCAAAAGAATTGAAAGTAGAAACTCAAACAGATATTTATACCTCTATGTTCATAGCATCATTATTCACAGTTGCCAAAAGGTGAAAACAACCCGTGTCCATCAACAGATGAATGGATAAACAAAATGTGGTATATACACAGAATGGAATATTAAAAAGGAAGGAAATTCTGACATGTGCTACAATATGGATGAATCTTGAAAACATTATGCTAAGTGAAAGAAAGCCAATCACAAAAGAACAAATACTATATGGTTCCACTTATATAAGGTACCCAGTGGAGTGAAATTCATAGAAACAGAAAGTAGAATGGTAGTGACCAAGGGCTGGAGGACAGAAGGAATCAGGAATTGTTGTTTAATGGGTACAGAGTTTCAGTTTTGGGAAATGAAAACAGTTCTGGAGTTGGATGGTGGTTATGATTGCATAACAGTGTGACTGTACTTAAAGCCACTGAACTATACAGTTAATGATGGTTACATGGTGAGTTTTGTGTTATGCATATTTTACCACTAAAAAAACACAGCATTTTGCATTGGACCAGGAGAGATTTCTCACTAAAAAAATATCTATGCCCATCCCCATTGAAGACCAATTAACTGAAGACCAATTAAATCAGATTCTGGGGTATCACTTTATATATATTTTAAATCTCTACCAGTGATTCTAATGTAAAGCCAGTATTGAGGACATCTGACCTGACTTATACATCTCAATGATGGAAGAATGTTTTCCTGACTTTATTTTTATTTTCCTTACGTTTTTGAGTTTAGTTATAAAATATAAATTGTATTTAAGGTAATTTTTCTAGTATCTGGCTATATTTTAGTAGGAGGAACCTTTAAAATATAAATTTAGAATTTTATACCAGCCAAACTATTCATCAATCTGGAGGGTAGAATAAAGGCAATTCAGACATGTAATCTCTCAAGAATTTTATCTCCTATTCTTTCTGAAGAAACTTCAGGAGGTTGTATTCCAACAAAATAAAAGAGACTAAGCTAAGAAAATGAAAACAGTGGAACTAGGAACTAGGCTAGCCAAGATAAGAGAGAAGCAAAGTGAATGCACAAGATGACGATGAAAGAAATATGAGAAATAAAGAAGTATTAGGTGGTGTAGAAGTACATATAGTGGTATGAAGTGCTTGAGAGCCAGACCAGATGAGAACAACAAGGAGGAGTTGGAACTAGGGTAAGTCTGAGGACAGGTTTAGTGGTGAGTCTGTGGCCAGGGTTAAAGTTCAGTCTGAGGCCAGGTCTAGGGTTCAGTGTGTGATCAGTGTTGGGTTTGTCAGCAGATGCTGGTTTCTGACTGGATCCCATTTTTCCCCATGTCAATAAATGTTGCTTAATTTCACGGGTGAATTGGAAATTTTAGCCAGCTATTCTTTTCAAAGCCTTTCAGCCTCTGCCCCTTCTTCTGGCTTTTTGTCTCCCTCTTACCATACCACACATACAGGAATCTCTCCCAGACCTCCCCAGGCCCAGCTCTCACTAAGTCTCAACACACTACCTCCGCCTGTTCTCATTAGCTGGGGTCCGAGCCCTCAGGCTGCGGATGCCTGGCCTGTGCTGTGAGGAAGGGGCTGTATGGTGGGAGGTGGTGGTGTTGCTTTGGTCTCCTGCAAGACGTGGCTGGACTCCCTGTCCCCCTGCCCACCTCACCCCAACCAGCGGCCAGTGGCTCCTCTCCCCCATCATGCTGGGTTGTCTACCTTACTCAGTGCCCAGGAATCCTGGCCCACACAGTGCCTGGGTGCTTTCGAGGCAGGTTACTGAAACTTTCATCCCAGCGCTCCTTTCATTCCTGATCTTCCCCACAACTACCATGGTCTCAGCCGGTCCACCCCCTTTCCTTGTCCCCAGTAGACACCCGAGTCAGGCCTTGGAGGAGGAGTCCCCATCCAGCCCAGCTCAGCCCTCTGGGTGAGGGACTGTCCCTTGGCTAGGTCGGGGTGGAGTGGAGGTATGATGGTGGGGGCCATGGGACAGGGCAATATCTCCTTGACTCACTGCCACCCCCCTGGGTGTATGCGTCCCTGGCATCTGGTCCTCGGCTGCCTTCCAATTTGACTGCCTTCTTCCTGGCCTTCGTGCTTCAACATGCAGGAGTTTCAGGAGTGGCTTTGAGGGTGCAGAGCCCAGCCTGGCACTGAGGCAGCAAGGGAGGGAGGGGCACACGCTCTGGCTGCCCTTCTGTCTCTCTCAGCTTCTGTTGGCCTTCCTCTCTGTTGTCTCTGTTTGCTCTCTTTTTGTCCCTGCCCCACCCAGGCCCTGGCCTCTTCTTGTCTCTGCTTGCCCCTCTCCTCTTTCCC
>NW_006780322.1:1670040-1682419 GCF_000442215.2 Lipotes vexillifer
TCTTTCCCTGTCACTGTCTTGCTTCTGCTCCATATCTCTGCCTCCATCCCTGGCTGGGCTCCAGCCCCCATCTTGTTGCTCCTCCCTTTTTCTGTCTGCATCTCTTGCTTGCAGACTTTTCACTCCATCATCACAGATTGGAGGGGCAAGTCTCATCCTTAATTACTTGGCAACAGAGACGTATGACAAATACCTGTTGGTGATGATCTTAATTTGAGGGAGGGACCCTTCCCCTAACCTCTCGTGACCCAATGATCCCCATATAGGAAACTCCCTCACCCACTCACTTCTCGGAGCTAAGGAATTCAAAACCACAGAATGTTCTCTGATCTCCTACCAGGCACGTACCAGCACTCTGCTGGGGGCTGGAATGTGTTAGTAAAACAGGTCTTCATCCTCCAAGAGTTTACAACAGAGTAGATGTGACGGTGGACGCACGAACGCAAATGCTGAAAAAAGGAACAACAATCTGAGATGAAAGTAATTGTTGAAGGCAATAATTGGGGGCTCTAGTGGAACGTGCAGGCATATCTCCCCTACTGTTTTGAGGACTAAGCAGTCATCACGGGCTGAGGGAGCTGTGCAAATCCTTCCAGAGCTTGTGAGTGCTGGGTGGGATTCACAGATGAAGTGAATGCATGTGGGGAGTGAAGCAGCCATTCCAGGGTGGGAAACGTAAACAATGGTGCAGAGGTAAAAATGTACCTGAGGCCAGGGTCCTGGGAGGTTAGCCTGCTGAGACCTTGGTGTTGGTGTTTGTGAACAAATGGGGAAAAATTGAGAGGCCACTTGAGCCCAGATAGTGGACTCAGACTTGACCCATTGGGCAGTAGGGAGGCAAGGTAGCTTCTTGAGCACAGGCCTGATGGGCCTCACGTGGCCATCAGGAAGCAACTCCAGGCTGCTGCGTGCATCCTGCTTCCTCCCTCGACCCACAGGCACCAGAGGGCTTGGACCAGGGACATTATCCATGTCCACAAAGGCAGCTGTGCAGATCCTAGTCTCCACTGAGGAGCAAACTCAAGACCACGGCATCTGTCTCCAGTGGCACGTCTGCAGGGATGAGGACCGCTGGGCGTATGCCCAGGCAGGTCAGGGAAAGTTGTGATGGCTGTTGTGTCCCCTGTGCTCGTGCTCTACAGTGGCTTTCCCGGTGCCTAGAATAAAGCTTAGAATGTGTGCAGGGGTCGCAGGCCCCACCTGGCCTGGAGCTTGTGTCCTGTAGTGTCTCCCCACGGTGGGGTCCTCTCACATGCTTCGACTGTCTCCCCACGCACCGTCTCTCAGCCCACTCCTTCCCGCCAGGGGCTTCCGCATGGAGGCCTGCCTTGCCCACTTCAGATGAGGCTTGGTCCTGCCCTTGTGTCACACTTAGGGAGCCCTGGCTCCTCTGTGGTGGGGCGCCTGGCTGCTAACTGGTGCCTATAAAGCACTTGAAAACATAAAGGATGACACCAGTGAGGAATGCAGCTTCTAATCTCAGTGTATCTTGAGTCAGAGGAGGAAACGGGGAGGGGACAGTCCCGAGAAGCTTCTGGACTTGTCTCCTTTCCATTTTCAGGAAATCTGCCCCTTCAGGGTCTGCACCCACCGGGAGGGTCCCAGAAGACTCTCCTTCCAGGAAGCACCCCTTAGCAGTGCCCCGGTCATGGTTGCTTCTGTCCCTCGGGATGAGGTAGAGTGCAGGGTCAGGAGACCCAGGCTCTCATTTCTAGAATGGCTGTGAGGTCATTAAAAGACACATCTTGTATTTGCAAATCCAGGTGACAAGTAACTGAAGGCCAGCCTCAAAGCAGCTTAAACAAGTGGGTTTATCTTCTCACACAGCAGGGAGTCCAGGTGTAGAGTGATTCCAGACCAGCGGACCTAGCAGGCCAACTGTTCCTCAACCCTCAGGGATCTGGAACCTCTCATCCTTCCTCTGCCTAAAGCAGCTGTTGCAGTGTCTCCCTCAGGGTGGTAAATAGTAAAATGGCATCTCGCTTTTCAACAGTGAGAAAACTTTCCCTTATACCCCTCCCTCCCAGGTCCTATTGACTAAGATTGGGTGACACACTCAGGCCAGGGGAGTGAGACCTTGTCATCAGGCCATTCATGAAGGTGAAAAACCTTACTTTTATTATACAAGCATAGGCCCTAACTCCATGTTATAGAAGTGTTCTTGCCCAAAACTTACCACATAAATTGAGGGAAAATTCTCCATGGTTTAGAGCCGCCCACCGCTCTGGAAGATCCCAAAGCCTGGGTGAGGCTGCATGGGGCACGAGTGACCACTGCCCCTTGGGTCACTGCCTTTGCCGCTGTCCCAGTGCATCCTCTGGGGTGGTCCTACTTGACCATGTAACAAACATATCAAAACACAATCATCTTATTAGAAATTGCTTTTCCTGTATTCCTCCTTTATGTTAGGTATGGCATTGTGTTGATTTTTTTCTTTGAAACTACATTATCTATGGATTTCACTTCAGGATAGGAAGGGGGCTGGCTCAAAAAGTCTGCTATCAAAAGCAGGTGTAGGGTTTGAGAAGGTTGTGAGCCACTGCCTTAGGCTAATAGAGTTCGTCCCTGGGGCCAAGAGGGGGCATCCTCCTTGGGCACCTGGGATGATAAACTTCAGGACAAAATTGGGGGTTCCCAGCAACAGAGCCTTCTGTGGGTTGGGATAGAAAGTCAGGTGGGAAGTTACACTTACCCCACGGTAGGAGGGGCCTCAATTTGCTTATCTGTGAAATAGGTTGTTAATTTCAGCTCTGCTCACCTCCTCCTTTGTGAGACTCTAATGCAGGGAACCGTGAACTTTCCTGGAGAGGGGCAAAGTGCTGTTGACTAGGAGGGCCCTGCTGTGTCTTTATGGATCCCTGTTCATGCCCTCAGGAGCCCATGTCCTCCCAATCCCATATTTTAGCCCCAGAATCATTAACACCATTAACAACAAACAGAAGGGCTGTTACCAGACATAGAGAACAAACTGGTGGTGGCCAAGGGGGAGGGGTATGGGGGAGGGATAGAGTGGGAGTTTGGGATTAGCAGATGTAAACCAGTATATATAGAACGGATAAACAACAAGGTCCTACTGTATAGCACAGAGAACTATATTCAATATCCTGTGATAAACCATAATGGAAAAGAATATGAAAAAGGATATATATATATATATATATATATATATATATATATGTATAACTGAATCACTTTGCTGTACACCAGAAACACAGCATTATAAATCAAGTATACTGCAATAAAAAAATAATTAATTAATAAAAAAGAAAATACAAAAACAGATAAGTGAAAGACAAAAAAAAAAAGGTTGTTACCAAAGCATCCCGCCAATCCACCAAAATATGGTATTTCTTAACCCATCTCCCCAGGAGGCTAGCACATTCCATTGGACTGCCCCTCCCAGGGCAGGACTGCCTGCAGATGGGCCCTGTGTTCCATAGAAAAGAAACAAATGGAGATGGTGAAATTCCAGGCACCAGGAAGTGTGGAGATGGGGCAAGTGCTACTGCTGCCTGTCATCCACCCTGCTCCCCTGGAATTCACTCCTGGAGACTTAGATGCTGGCTCTCAGTTTCTTCCAGGAGGCGGGGGTAGGAGGGGTAATGGGGGTGATGGGGGGGGCGCGGGGAGAGCTTTGGCAAAGCTGCAGCTTGTCTGAGTCAGGTGGGGTGGGGTCAGCCTCAGCCTTACAGGCATATAGTGGTTAAGAGCAAGGCCGACCACCTGGTTTAAACCACCTGCTTTAAAACCAACGCCTGGATTTAAATGCCGGAGCCACATTTTAACCACTCTGTGCCTCAGTTTCCTCATCTATAAATGGTATAGCAACGTATCATTGGATTAAAAGAAACAATGTATATAAAGCTTTAGAACTGTGTCTGGCACAGTATGATTTTGCCATTAGCTGACTTGTTGCTGATGCATGAAGTTCTGAGGCTGAGAGCAGCGTGCTGCTGAGGTATCCCTGTCCTTTGCTGGGCCCAGTAGCTATAGTCCTAGGGATCATGACTCACAGGTACTCTGGGGGAGCTGCCTCGGAACCTCTGCTTCCCCTCCCAGGCCCGGGGTGGCTGGGCCCAGGGAATGACCTCAGCCAGGAAGAGGAGTCTATAGGGCTGCCTCCCCCTGGGACCCTCCCCACTCCACCTTGTGCCTAATCCTAGCAGCTGACCCACAGGCAGCAGGTCCCCAGGGGTCACCCCAGAGACTCACTGTGGCCTCTCCATCCAGACCCAGTGCATGGGACCCCTCGGCCCCTCGCTTCTGCAGCCAACCCCGGTCTCAAATGCACCATTGACTGACCTCTAGCTGATACCTCAAGGCTGCTTCTGACTGATGTGTGACCCTGACCTTTGACTGACCTCTGACTCTGGACACAAACTGACTCCTGGGCTCAGACAATCCCAATTCTGGTCTTTGGCTGAGCTCTGGCCTGGCTACAGACTGACCCATCTCCCAGGCATGGAAGGTAGTCAGGGGGCTTCTGGGATGAAGTCCTCTTGTTACCACTTGTCCTTCCCTTCTGATCCTGGTTTCTGGGCTGGGGTGCCCCATCTGCCTGGCAGTCTGACTCCCTAAAGGCAGGGAGTGGTCACCTGGAGAAGGGGCCTTGGCCTGGGAGGAGAAGCTTGCTTTGTCACTTTAGTCCACTTCTCAGTGATGCCCACCAAGGAACATTCTTCCTCCTGCCCCTTCTGACTACAGCTCCCAGATGGAAGGGACCAACCGTTCCCCACACCCCCACCCCCTGTTAGCCCAGGGGTTCCCTAAGAGCAGTGACAGAGCTCCCTGATTGGACCAGGTTTCCTAAGGAAGAACTATGTCTCTTGCATCAGACTGGGGCATCCCCCAAAGCTGGAGTTGTGTCTCAGTCACCTGAGGGGGGTTCCCCAAGAAGAGGATAAGAGCAGCTTGAGTGCTGGAGTTGTATATACTTGGATTCAAATTTTGACATCGTTCATTAGCATGTGTCCTTGGACCAGTCTCTTAACCTGTCTGAGCTCAGTTTCTTTACCTGCAGAATGGGGCCAGTGACATTACTTACCTCATAGAGTTGTGAGGATTAAATGAGATGAGCTTCAGGAGGCTCTGGGCATGGTGTCTGGCACTTGTAAGGGCTCTGCAGATGTCAGAAGTCACGGATATTGTATTGCCGTCTTGTTAGGGGTTCCGCAAAGGCAGGTAGGCTCAGCAAAGCTGAGATCTTTGCCCTCCACCACTCAAACCAGGTTGTCACTGGGGAGGGATCAGATGGCAGTGTCTGGGCTGGCCTCCCCTGCTACCCGCAGAGGCTCTGGGACTGCAGAGCTTGGCCCAGCCTCTCCGTAAAGCTCCTCTCTGCCCTTCACCCTAAGAAGGCATCTCCTCCTTGGCTTCACCCCTCTACATCTACTCATCCTTTTTGGGTTGCGGGCCCAGACCGGTCTCTCCAGGAAGCCTCCTGGACTGATGTTTTCTAGGGCCCAGCTCTCTAAGGCTAAGTCACAAAAGCCAGGGCTGATCCTCCACGGATGATGGCCTTGCCATGATCCTTGGCTGCCTGATTCTGCAGAGACAGTGAGGATCTGGGGCCATGGACCCCAGGACAGGGCTGGGGTAGAGGTGGGGTGAGTCGTCTGAACATGAGCCACTGTGCTGGGGACATCTCTGTAGCACCTGTGACCCAAACAAGTACCCAAACTGTCCTTGGGAGGGTTTGGGGTCTTTTTCTCTCTCTTTTCAATTAAGCAAATCAATTAAGTCATTTTGAATCACTTCAGTTGGCCACTTGGGGCTTTCTGCTTAGTGAAGCCTGATTCATTAAGACAACAGGACAGGTGCCAAGGTCAGCCATGACTTCGTGAGCTCGGGGCATACTTCCTGTGGGCAGGCTGGGAGGTCCTGCCCACTGACCATTACTCAGGAGAGAGAAAAGCAAGGCAGGCACCCCCGTGCATGCCCCATGACTGACCTCCGGGGAAAAGACCAAGAAAACAAGGATGTGATTGATGCCCTATGGGGTCACTTGGCCAAAGCAAGGTGTGAACTCAGGTTGCCCCAGAGACTGGGGCATCCATTTTTTTTCAACCAGCCGTGAGCATTCTTCAGTAGTCTTCTAGATGCAGGTTTGGGGGGAAGATTTAAAAAAATGGTTCTATGACTCCTGGAGACTCCCTCTTTACCTTGGCTGTTGGGGACCTCAGATATTAATTTAATCCTTAATCACAATGATCTGTGCCACCCTCTATGTGTGACATATTTGTGTCTTTTTCCTCTTGAATTTTTATTTATCATTATTATTTGTTAGTAGCAGCATAGTAGAATGCATGTATTTTATTGTAAGCTACGTTGTGTCCTCTCTGGAATTAAGTAGAATATAAATGGAAACTCAAATAGTGGGCTCCAGAGGAGCTCACAGGCCATTGAGGGGGACTCGTGGGAACATCCTGTATATCTTCTTCTCGGTTGGAGGCAACCTCAAGCTAAAGGGTGTGGATAAAGTGAATTTTCTGGGGCCTGGGGACCTGGAAACAAATTTCAGCTACAGCCTCTGGTTGGGGTGAGGAGGCCCTTGGCCCAAACCACGGCTCTCTGTGGAGGGAAAGTGGTCCAGGTTTAGGGCTGCAAGCCCTGACTTTTGGCCCAGCTCCACCTTTCTCTGGCAGTGGCAGCTCCTTTTGCCCCAGTGGGCCTCTGTTTACCTGGGTGTTAAGTGGGTATGATGGGGGGCCCGACTTTGGCTTTCATGGGGCTCCTCCAAGGCTCCCCTGAGCCAGTGGGTGACTTGAACAATTTCTGTGGTCAGGACTGGTTTACACGCTGCCCTTTCTACTCAGAGAAGGAACGGGGAGGGTTTGCTCAGACTTCAGAGCTAAAAGGCTCCCTACTCATAGCTCCTAGAGGAGGAATCCATATGTTATAAGAATGGCTGCTTCCGTTGCCAGAAAGACCTGCTCCCCACCTGAGGTCTAGTGCCCCCTGGCCACTGCCTCTTCCACCAGTCTGGATCCCTGTGTGTCACATTCCCAGCATCCCGTGGTGACCCCGCGCATGTGTCATAGCTGCCCACCTCCCTTGGAGTGGCAGCTGGCTTCTCAGCTTGCGGGTGCCCGCCTGGGGCTCTGAACAGGAGGAGGCTGCTGAGAGAGCCGACGTGAGCTTCCAGGGGCATCTCTAACCTGGAAATGCGCTGAGTGGGCCCTGAGCTACCTGCCTCCCGATGATTCTGTGCAGATGGTATTATGGACACAGTCAGCATTTACTGAGCACACGTCATATGCCACCTGCTGAGCCAAACACCTTCTTAATCCACACAACAATCCTAGGAATCAGGTACCATTATTAGCTTCATTTCACAAATGGGGAAACCGAGGCACAAAGAGGTTGTGTCACACAGTTAGGAAATCGTGAATTACCAAAGTCCTCTTAACCATTACAGTCTACAGACTCTCAGTCATTCATTCCACAAGTGTTTCCTGAGTGCGTATCTCGTGCCAGGTGGTAAGGATCCATTAATGAATGAACCAGACTGGAAGCCCGGCCCACCTGGAAGTGACATTCCAGAGGGGGAAGAAAGACAATAAACAATAGACACCGGTAGACAAGCAAATGATCTAATACGTTAGAGGGTAACAAGTGGTATGGGGAAAATAAAGGAGAGTAAAGGGGACTAAGGAGAGAGGGAGTGGGCACAGGGAGGGTTGCAGTTGACGTGGAGTGGCCAAGGAAGGCCTCATTTCTGGGAAGACTTGAAGGAGGTGAGGGAGGGAGCCCTGTGGCTCCCTGGGAGAAAGACACGTGTGGGCCCTGTGAGTGAGCCTGGCAGCAGGGGGCCGAGTGTGGCCGGAGCGAGGCTGAGGGGCATGAGGAGAGAGAGTGAATGGGGGACCCGGACCCTGTGTGCAGACCCCTGATGGCCACTGTAAGGCCTTTCTTTCCCCCAGACCAAATTGGTTTTATTATAAGAATAGGAGGATGGCTGCATCATCAGGGCTTTGGTTTCTATTTTGAGAATAATGGGCAGCCTTTGAAGAGTTCTCAGCACAGAGGGACCAGGTCTGACTTCACGTTTACAAAGGGCCCTCTGACTACAGAGGGGAGAGCTGATGGCAGGGTTTCAAGGGCTGGACTCCAGCAGTCGTCCGGGGGAGACCCCAGGGCCTGGCCTGGCAAGGGAGGAGAGGTGCGGTGAGAAACAGTGGGATTCTGGATCTATTTTGAAGGTGGACAAAGGATTTGCCAATGAATTGGATGTGGATGGGAGGCAACAAGAGGCATCAAAATGTGTGGCCTGAACAACTGGTAGGATGAGTTACCATTTACCCAGATACAGGGTGGAGAAGTTTCTTTTTGGGGTTTGGGGGAGGATCCAGAGTTCAGTCTTGGGCGTGTTGAGTTTGGGCTGCTTATCGTGCATCCCAGGCAGAGCTGTTGAACAGGCAGCTGGACCTATGGGTCTGGAGTGCAGGGAGAGGCCAGGCTGAGGCCATGTCTCCGGGCGTCCCAGAATCGGAGCTTAGGGTTTGCTGAGGACCAGAAACAGGGAGAGGTCAGGCCACGCAGTAGGCAAGTAGCAGGGCTGGGACTGGCACCCCATGCTATCCCTGGGGAAAAGGAGCCCCTGGATCCGCTGCCTCCCAGCGATGCAGCCAGGGCAGGAGAGTGCTGTGGCTGGTTGAGCCCTCCATGCCCTGGAACAGAGAAGGGAACTGAGGTCCACGTGCCTTGCCTGGCCCGGTGAGGACAGGCGGCAGAGCTGGACCCCAGGCCTCCCTGACGTAGGGTTCAGAGATTTGTGCGTGACAAGATAGCACTCGTGGAAGCGCCCCGACAAGTCTGGAATGTGGGAGTGAGTGTGGTGCTGATTATTTGCCCCATTGGCTGGCCAGGGGTGCCTTTCAGCGGGCTTGCCCTCTCACCCAGTGAGCTCTGGGGACCGGCTCAAGCTCCTCCTGCTGGGAGAGGGCCGGGCCCCTGGGTGGGGGCCTCACTCTCAATCCCTGCCTCCTGATTCATTCCAGCTCTCCTGGCGGCCTGAGTCACTTTCTTTCCAGGTGAGAGCTGCTGCCTGTTTGGCAAATCCCTGGATCCCAGGGGGAGCAGTGGGAACTAGAGCCCAGGCTGGTCCTGTGTGAGGGAGGCAGTCACCCACACCTGCCCCAGATCCCTGCCCCAGCCTGGAATTCACTCACTTGTCTCGCTCTCCACCCAGCCAGCAAATCTTGAGTAACCATCTCTGTTCAGGTACTCCGTATTGTGCAGGTTACAAGCCACTTTCAAATGGTCCCGTTTTGCAGATGAGAAGACCAAGGCTCAGAGAAAGGAAAAGGCTGGTTCAAGAGTGCACAGCTAGTTCGTACGAGAGCCAGGGTCCAGCCCCGCCTTGTCTGACTTCATGAGCTTTTCTGTTTACAGTCACTACTGTCGCCAAGCCTGGCTACCATTTTCCAAGTCTTGGCCCCAATTCTCCGCTCTGGGAGGCGAATTGTGACCTTGGGGAAATCTGTCAATTGGCCTTGTACTTTGGGTGATGGAAGGAGACAGGGGCCAGTGAGGAACAGCCTCCTGGATGACTGTGCAGCTGTGGGAGGAATCCTGGTGGGTGGGAGCTTAGCAGCAGCTCTGCGGAAGCAATGAGAACATCAGAGGAGAAGCCAGCTGATAGAAGGCATTCTGGGGAGGGAAATAGCCAGAGGAATGGAATGAAGTGTGTTCAGGGGCCAGGATCATAGGGTGTGTGTATGGGGTGGGGGAAGGTCAAATTGCAGACGTTTCTGAATGCCTATGGAACACTCTGGGCAGTACTGGTGAGGGGCTAAGTCACCTCTTCTCCCAGGAAGTCTTCCTGTGTAAACTGTTCTGGTTCCTCTGCCCCAGCCGGCTCTCCGTCCTTCCCTGGCATAGCCTGTACTGCAGAAGGAAAGCACAAAACTTCCTGGGTCATGCCCTCTCTCCCAGGAAGCAGGGCATAGGGCAGCTCACAGGGTACCCACGTTACTGATGGAAACCAGAGACTTTCCCAAGAAGGATCAAAGCTCCAAAGGAGGTCAGGTGAACTGTGTTTTAGTTGTGTACCAAGAAATCTCTCCAAAGAGCCCCAACCAAATGTTATGGTGCCTCGAATTCAAGCAGTGAAGATTCACCATTTTGGACAATGGCACACCCCCTTATCATAGGCAGATTTCCTGGAGAAGGGTGTCATTGTTCCCATCACTGTGAATGCCACAATTTAACACTTTCCTCCCTGGGTGGGTTCCCATCACTGTGAATGCCACAATTTAACACTTTCCTCCCTGGGTGGGTGGCGAGGGTGGGATGGGGGGGCCAGAGAGGAGGAGGGCGGCCTGAGAGCCTCACAGGAAGGCCGGGTGGTAGAGGCATCTCGGGCCACTTCACACCTGTACTGTGGGAGGGTCCATTTGGAGTCTTCACAATCATCCATCCCCACGTTTTACCGATGCCCCGGCAGCTAGGTCAAATTTTGCCCTCTTTCAATAAGACTCTTGGTGGGTGTTGGTCTTCCTTGTTATAGGTGGGTGTAGGGGCTGATTTAGGGGGACTGAGAAGGGGGGTCTTGGAGCCCAGTGCCCCTTAGCAGGCAGAGCCTAATTCAGGGAAAGCAAACCTGAGCACCCGTCAGGTAGCCAGTCTGTAGAGGGCACAAAAGACTCAATCTGTAAAATGATGCCATCTCAGGTTTCCACCTATGACCACATCCATAACTACCCGACACAAATTAGCTCCACTCCCAGTGAAATGGACAGTGTCCTTGAGCGGAATTAAGAAAACATTAATGCCAACCTATCTTGACTGTGTATTTCTGCAATAAGTATTGCAGAAGAAGAGTGTCATTGTTCCCATCACTGTGAATGCCACAATTTAACACTTTCCTCCCTGGGTGGGTTCCCATCGCTGTGAATGCCACAATTTAACACTTTTCCTCCCTGGGCCACTGTTGTGGCCATGTTGCCTGATGCATTTACATGCCACGCCTCTCACGTGAACCCAGAGTCAAAGCTGCAATCAGCCAAAATCTTGCAACCAAACAATGTATGGTGCATATGGCATTGCTTTTGGGGAAGGAGGGATTTGTTTTATTATATAAAGTTAAAGCTTTTGACGTGACCCTCAAAAGCAGGTCTGGTTTAGAAAAAGGCAGTCTGAGAACTTGAGGAACGTAGCCAGTGGATGACCATGAACCAGAATAAAAATAATGTTTAAATGTATTGTGAATAAGGCTTAGTAATGATAGGTATAAGGTTAAGAGTGTGCTTAATAGTGGCCAGTTATAAATAATAGGAAAATTGTGAAATAAAGGCAGTTCCAAGTAAATTAAAATGTATTACATTTACCACAAATATTTGGTTCCTTGTTTTGAACATAAAGAAAAAAGTATGTAATTTACATTAACTGAAAATCTGTATCTTCAGTTCCACTGACTAAAACTGAACAAAAATATGTTTAATCGTTTATTGGGACATGAAATTATTAGCTTTCTTGCGTTGACTGAGTGCTTTGTTCTTCCCTTATGCGAATGGCTGGCAGCATAGAGGCTGCTTATGGGGTATTTGGGAATGTTGGTGCTACAAATTTGTGATATAATAATACATGTGCTCCTTATTAGTGCTTTAAATAATAAGATCTAGCAGCAGCTTTAAGAATTATTGCAGTTTCAGTGTAATGATGAGCATTTATGACAATTGAGAATATTTTCCCAACTGATGCGATCTGAAAATACCTGATTTCTATTGGTGACCAAGTCACAGGTAATTTTGTTTTCTTCTGTGGTGTGTGGCCTATAAGCATAATTAAAAGAGAATTCAGTTAGGGGTTAGTGAAGGTGTAATTCCCCCTTCCCCCAATCCGCTCACCCAATTCCCAAACCCTCTACATTCTATCCATGGATTCCGAAGGGTCTAGGGACCCCACCGTAAGGATCCTGGGCTCTGAAGCTCCACCTCCATCGCAGCCCACCGGGCACAAGCCTGGAGAGTGAGTTTCCAGGGCTGAACTCCCCTCTGTCTCTTCCTTTGTACTGGTGTCTTTTCTACCCCTCCCCACGCTCTCCCCTGGTGGCTGCTACTCGTGGTTCCCTGCTTTGCCCCCATCCGCCTGCCTGCACGTCCCCTCCACCTGGGGGCCTCCTGCCTGGCCTGCTGCTCCTCTCTGCCGGCTTCTCGTTGCTTCTCCGCATGGCAGCCAGGGGGATGGCAAGATGCAAAGTTCATCATGTCACCCTCTGCTTAAAATCCCTCAGCGGCTTCCAAGCACACTGAGGGGAGGAAAAAGAGGCAGACCTTGGCTCCCAGGGCCCAGCCCCGCTGTCTCCACCTGCACCAATCTCATCTCCCACTGGCCCCTTTCATTTTTTTTTTTTTTTTTTTTTTTTTTTTTTTTTTTG
>NW_006780322.1:1682604-1686778 GCF_000442215.2 Lipotes vexillifer
GCCCGCCGCCCGGGCCCCACGGCCCCAGCCGCTCTGCGGCATGTGGGATGCTCCTGGACCGGGGCAGGAAGCCGTTTCCCCTGCATCGGCAGGCGGACTCTCAACTACTGCGCCACCAGGGAAGACCCCCTTTCACTTCTTGACTCAGGCTGGGTGCCCATCCATCTGACCTTGGCTCTAGCTGCTCCCTCTGCCTGGGGTACTCCTTCCTCAGACGTAACCTCCTCCAGGCACATTTCCTGCTCTCTGCAAGGCCCCTGTTCCACACTGGCTGCTCTGCTCAATGCCAAGTTATTATAATGTGATTTTACCTCTCACCTGGAGGATGGTTGGAGGTTCTTTGACATGACAAGGGAGGCACTGGGAGCATCCTACCACCTTGGAGGACTGAGCGACCCTGGGAGGACCCTGGCTCAAGGCTTGTGCTGACTTCAGGGGCTAATGCAGCACTGGGAACCCAGACCCATAGACCTGCAGTGTGGTGGGGAGAAAGGCTGCCCTTCCCATGGGCGACTCCCACTGTGTGGGCTCTCTTTGCACCGTGGTCTTTGATATAAAGCCCCTAATGCAGTTGCAATTTTCCTTTTCTTTGATGGAGATCATCTCCCCATCTAGACTGTAAGTTCTGAGGAGGCCCAGACGGCGCCCGTGCCTGGCCCCTCGCCTGTGCCTGGCACACAGTGGAGTTCAACAGTTACCACTGATCTCTGTTCCTGGCAGGCGGTCAGGAAGAGCCTGCAGACGCTCACAGCTCCCCTAGCCTCTTCAGAACCCGCACACTCCCAGCTGGGCTTACTCAGTATTTCCCCACCCACCGGCTAGGTCATGGCTTACTCGTCTTGCAGGAGGGTTGCCAGTGACTCAGACCCGGCGTGGTGGGACCTGGCTCTGAGGGAGCTCCCCGGAGACCGGTTAGGTGCTCAGGAAACGTGTGCCGAGTTGAGTGTCAGCCAAGCTTGGAGGCAGAGGGTTGAACAGGATGGCCTGGTTGGAGGAGGGTGGCCCCTCAGAGGAGGGGACAGACAGGACAGGTGCCCAAGGTCAGGGTTTGATTCAGGGTCAGGTGGTGGGGCCCAGCTCAGGGGAAGTTGCTGGGGAGCCTGGGGAGTTCCACGCCCTGTGATCTGGGCTGGGTGCTCCAGATAGGATCCTGGCACACCCCCAGTGGCCTGCCCCCACCTGTTCCTGGGGCAGGGGCAGCAGGTGGGGCCCACTTATCTCCAACCAGGCCAGCAGGTGGAGCTGGCCCGGCTCTGGGGAGATGGCAATCAGCTGGCGCTCCTCAGTGGAAAATCACCTCATTGCACAGCCCCTTACTGGGAATGGGAACAGAAAGAACCTGGGAGACACGGGGGCAGAGGGCCACCACAGGGTATTGGGGTCTGTGGAAGATGCTCAGACTCCTTTCACACTAGAGGCAGGTGGACCTCCTCTCTGCAGGACACACAGGTGGGCAGGGGTCAGACTGGCTCAGTCCTGGGCTGTGTAGATCTTGGCCTTCTGGGGTCTTGGAAAGCAATTGCAGCCTCCTTCTAGGCCCTTGGAGGAGGGTTCTCTAAAATTACCTCTAATCAGTAGGCTTGGACCAACTTCAGTCACGGTCTCCTGAGGTGTGACAGCACCCTTGGCCAGGGCCAGATTGGGGGCTGAGTGCTTGGGATAATTTTTTATGGGGGCTGGGGCTGCTGGCCTCCTTACGTTCAAGGTGGGTAGGCTGAAGAATGTCCACATCACTTACTAGTTAATCTGCTTCAACACAAAGAATTTTACATGACATGTGTGCATATACTCAGAGCATATGCTTTCCCACACATATCCACAAATGAAGACATGCTCTTGAGTGACCACAGACATAATCAGGCTCCTGTGCAGCAGTGCAGAGACTCAGTGCAGTGGTACATGCGTATACCAGTCTCCACGTGCAGGATCAGTGCCCCGGTCCTGTTTGGGAAGGTGGGTAGTCATGTAGATCTCCTTCCAGCCTCTTTTCTATGCACTTAAAAACCATACTTACAGGTGAACTGTTTGTACAATTTCGTAGTTCATGTCATGAAACACTTTTTATAAGCATCACTTTAAATCATTGCATAATCTACTGTCACGTGGGCGGACCATAATTTATTAAATTTATTATTTAATTTATTAAAACCAATTCCCTATTATTGAACAAGTAAGTCGTTTTCAGATTTTTCACAAGACTGTGCATAAATATCGCTCCACCTAACAGACAACTTCCTTGGGCTGAATTCCCACAAGTCACAATACTGTCAAAGGGTAAGACTTTTCCCCCCATTTTTATTGAGATATAATTGATGTATAAAAGAGTAAGACTTTTTTTAAAGGCCTTTGATAAATATTGTCAAATTTACTGAAATGGTCAATTTACATGCCCATTAGCAGTGTTCATTTTCTCACTCCAT
Organism: Lipotes vexillifer; assembly: GCF_000442215.2. Taxonomy (NCBI): domain Eukaryota; kingdom Metazoa; phylum Chordata; class Mammalia; order Artiodactyla; family Lipotidae; genus Lipotes; species Lipotes vexillifer. Next base: position 1,685,025 of record NW_006780322.1, read on the forward strand.
TGCCAAGCCTAGATACTCTTATTTCAAAAACTATTTATTTCAATTGCAAAATTTTTTTTTGTCATTCTTTTAGTTTGCATTTGTGGATTATTAATGATTACAAACATTTTTACATGTTTGTTAGTCATTTATACTTCCACTTTTTTCTGTTTAGGTCCTTTTACCATTTATCTATTTTAACCCTAGCTTTTTTTTTTTTTTCACATTGATTTGTAAGAACTCTGTATATGAAGAACATAACTCTCCCTTTACTGGCCATATTTATTTCAAACATTGTTCCATGTTTCCTACTTGATTTTATAGTTTGCTTATTTTTTTTTTTGACATAGTGAAGACATACAATCTAAGCAATCAAAGTTAAAATGTTTTTCTTCAGAACTGCTCCATTCAGTTTTAAGAACACTCTTGCCTATTCTAGCTGTTGATTATCACTTCTGTTTTCTTCTTGTGTATGTGTGGCTTCATTTTACATACAGCTCTAAAATCATTTGGGAAATAAGGAAGAGATGACATTATCCCTGCCCCCAAGGAGCTTGCAGGGGACAGAGGAGAGGGAGTACTAGCTTGTGTTATCACTGCTTTCATCTATTCAGTTAAGGGTTCAGTGAGAGGAAAAGGAAGCTACATGGAGGAGATGGGACTTTACTCAAGTTTGCACTGGACTGAGAGAGGCTTTATTTATCAAACACATACCTAGGATTATCATGTGCCAGGCATGGTTTTAGTGCTTTATAAATTTTAACTGATTCAATCCTTATAATAATTTAGAATGATTATCTTACTATTAATATCCCCATTTTATAGATTAGAAAACTGAGCCCCAAAGAGTATAAATACCTTACCCAAGATAGTGTATGAAAGGGTCAGGATTGGAACTCATGAAGTCTGGTCGGGTTGGAGAGAAGCAGGGCTACTTAAGACTAAGGGACTGGAATGTTCAAAGGAAGAATTTAGACCAGCAGTTGGCTAGCAGTTGGCAAATTTTTCCTGTAAGGGGCCAAAGAGTAAATATTTAGACTTTGCAGGCCAAGCTGGAAAACTGAGGATATTATAGGTACTTATATCACTAGAGAGAAAACAAATTCCCACAAAATTTTATTGATGAAATTAAATATAATAATAATAATAATAGAGTACAATTTTAAAAAATAATATAGGTCTACAAATGTGAAGAATGGAATATTTTTGGAGAGATATACCATTTTGCTCAATTGGGATTTAAAGTTAGTGGTCCTGGTCATCTGACTGATTGCGAATGTTCATCTGTAAAAGCCAGTCTCAGCTTGTGGAGCCTTAGGAACACAGACTTGGCCTTGCACATTGTCGGCTGACCTCAGTGTGGACCTATTGCTGTAGGGCTGAGCTGCATTGAGAAATGATGGATGCCCTTGTGGAGCTTTGCACCAGCTACTGCTGGGGTTCAGGGGTCCATCTCAGGGTAGGGCAGTGTAAGTGGGGAGGCAGGACAGATTTGCTAGACTTTTCTGAGGTGGGCTCCCAGGTGACTAACTGTGGGGAGAGGGTCCCACAGACAAGGTGGGGTGGTGGGCATGACATGGCACAGGGAAGCACAGTCCTGCCCACCGAGTCAGCAGTACCCTAGCACCTGCCTTCTCTCAGACGGCTCAGAAGAGCCCATCCGGAAGCCTTGGCTCAGGGCCGGTACACCAAAGAAGACGAGGACATTGCTCCTGCCATAGTGCGGTGGGTCAGTGCCGTGCAGTGGAGTCGTGCTGTGCGGGGGCGGGGGGGGG